>NC_141045.1:34795000-34885000 GCF_052040795.2 Danio rerio | reverse complement strand
GGCGGTTCATTCCGCTGTGGCGACCCCGGAATAATAAAGGGACTAAGCCGACAAGAAAATGAATGAATGTATTATAATTAAGAAATTATGTCGGCAGTTTTTGAACAGTCATGGGTTAAAAAAAAAGACTTTGGGTTTAATTCAAGTAATTATCATAGTACATTTAGTTTATTTCTTGTATATATTATTATAAAAAGTTTTTTTCAACTTATTTTACTGTATCTATTTCTTTATGTAGTATATGCAGTAAAAATATGGTAGCTACATGGTAACTATAAAAAACCTTTTTATTTTTTTCAGAATCATTGATTAATTGCTTCACAGAGTACCTGCGGGGTCTTAAGAAAAGATTGAAGTCTTAAATTTGATAATCTCAAATTAAGGCCTTAATAGCCTTATATTTTGTATACAAAGTCTTGGATTTTTGTTACAAAGGTCTTATTTTAATCATTTATTATTATTATTTTTTTTTATCATATTATTTTTTAGAATTAATTTACTGTAACAAAATCAAGTGTTACCAATGTAGGCTAATTAAAAATTAATGCAGCGTAAGGTTGAGTGCACCTCACGCTCCACATCATAGCAGAAAATGCGAATGCGTGCACACCCGTTACTATGGTTACTAGGCAAGTGAGGTAAAGAACAAGATAGTTGCTAGCCTAGTTTGTTGGCTAAAATTGTGTCGGCTAAAAGTGTTGGTTTAATCCGCCGTGGCCAAGGAATCGGAATTACGTTTGGGTCAAGCCTGTGCCGGGAAATGACCGCGACCCCTACCGCTGTTTGGTTGCCGGAAATCTTTCAAGCTAGCGACGATGGGTGTTACGGCCCTGGACTCCCATATGAGGGGTGCCACACACCACCTGTAGTACTGCTAGTCAGCGCCAATCACCTATTGTGCAGTTCTGTGCTATCAGTAATGAAGTAGTGTCTACAATAGAAGCATCGCCACCACAGCCAAGGAACATCCTATCTTAACTGTGGCTCAACACCAACTATGCGGGCAGAGGTGATGTGGGTACTTAAAACAATCTCTGAGCACCACTCTTACACATTAAATGAGAACATTACCAAGGTTTATTGACTCCAAGGTTGCAGCTACATTCTCGTGTGGAACAAAACTGCATATATTACTAAATTCGCATTGGCTCCTTTTATAACTAAAGAACTGACTGACCAGGCCAGTGAGGCCAATGGGTTTGTGGTCCAGTTTGATGAGAGTCTCAATAAGAAAAGTAAGCAGTTAGACCTTCATATTCGCCACTGGGAGGACGACCACGCTGTTGCGTATGTATTAAATATAACTGATAATTGAAATAAAATGTTTTATTTTATTCAAGTAGCCCACTTGTACATAATTATTTTCTAGGGTTCAAAATTTATACAGGTTTGACATTTTCCCCTCATACTACTGTCAGAATGGGTACGAAGCTGGCATTGAATTTCATTTGAAATGGTGTTAAAGTCTTAAAAAGCCTTGAGTTTCATTTAAAGTATCCCGGGGGTCCACTGCGTCAGATGCAATATGGTTTTAGCTGAAAAGTGCTATGCATTGACTCTTTTTAAAATAACGATTCTCCAAAATCTGAAGGAAAAAAAAAGTTAGCAGATTTTGAATGTATTATTAGGGTGAACATTAATATTATATGAATATTATATCTTTGTATATAATTTTCTACATATACATATATAATATGCATTATATTTACACACACACACAGTAATATTTGTCTTCTCACTTGTTCGCAGATGGACTTACTTCAAGAGTTTTATGAAACCACACTGGAAGCGTTAAAAGATGCCAAAAATGACAGACTTTGGTTTAAAACTAACACCAAGGTTTGTGCTTATTCTGTATTTACGTTTATTTTATAGATATTAACGCTTGCTTTGCCAGAACATTACAAGCTGACTATAGTTCTGTTGATTCCTAATAATTATAGTAATACAAGCAAATGTTACCGCTCCATTCACACGGGGCTTCAGCGTCAACGATTGACTGAAGGCGTGTCTGAAGTTGGGGCTGAAGCAATCGTCATAGAAGCGTCAGCCAATGAAATTCAGCAATAGGCCACTGTCTAGCTGGTGTATTTGCATACAGCGATCTGATTGGCTGACGCTTCCGTTGGAGCTTGAAAAGTTGAGCTAGTCGCAACTTCTGCAGCGAGCAACCCCTCTGAAGCGGCGCCGATGGATCCCCAATGCAGTTCGGCAACGCCTGACGTCACCCATTCAAAGTGAATGAGAAGCGTTGATGCTGACGCCCCTTGTGAATGGGGCGTAAGAGTCTGTGTCAATACTCACTTTTAAGACTATTGCAAACCTCTCTGTTTCATGCAGCTGGGAAAGTTGTACCTGGAAAGAGAAGAATTTGGAAAACTTCAGAAGATTCTCAGGCAATTACATCAGTCGTGTCAGGTATAGTAAATGATCTAAATAGAAAAATAGCATTCATAAAAGGTGCTGCAAATATCTGAAAGTGGTCGATGTTGTTGGTTTAGACGGATGACGGAGAGGATGACTTGAAGAAGGGCACTCAGCTTTTGGAGATTTACGCTTTGGAGATCCAGATGTACACGGCACAGAAAAACAACAAGAAGCTCAAAGCCCTTTATGAGCAGTCATTACACATCAAATCAGCCATCCCACATCCACTCATCATGGGAGTCATCAGAGGTGTGTTGCATGTTTTTAGTCTAAATTGTTTAATTGCTTCTCAAAGGTTTATTTGTTTTTTTGTTTAATTTTCTTTTGTAATTCAGATTTGTGTCTGCGTGTCTCAGATTTGGTTTGTCTTGTTTTGTGCACGATTAACAAGTCCTCTAATTCTGCTTGGTTTTGTTTTTTGTTTTTTTGCATGATTAGAATGTGATTTAGTTTTGTTTTTGTTTATTTTTTGATTTGTTTAATTTTAGTTTTGTGCATGATTATAATGTCCTCTGATTTAGTTTTTTGTTTAGTTTTGACTTGTGAAATTTGTTTTGTTTTTTTGTTTTGTGTATGAATAGAATGTCCTCTGATTTTGTTTGTTTGATTTTGTTTATTTTGATGTGTGTAAAATTTGGTTTGTTTTTGTGCATGATTAGAATGTGATTTAGTTTTTTTTTTTTTTTTCTACTGCGTTTAAAATGTTTGCTTTTTTGTTTTGTTATGTTTGTTATAATTATAATGTCCTCTGATTAAGTTTTTTGTTTAGTTTTGACTTGTGTGAAATTTGGTTTGTTTTTGTTATTTTGTGCATGATTAGTAAGTTCTCTGATTTTGTTTGTTTTATCATGTTTTTGGTTTATTTTTGACTTGGGTGATTTTTTTTTTGTTGTTGTTGTTTTGTACAAGATTAGAATGTCATTTGGTTTTGTTTTTAGTTTATTTGTGTTTAAAAAATGTTTTGTTTGGTTTAGTTTTTTATTTATCTTTTAATTTTTGTTAAAGTTGTTTTGTTTTTGTTTGCGCATGATTAGAATGTTGTTAGAATGTGTTTTGAGTATCTTTTGTGTTTAAAACATGTTTTGTTTTGTGCATGATTATAATGTCCTCTGATTTTGTTCTTTGTTTAGTTTTGACTTGTGAAATTTGTTTTGTCTTTTTTGTCTTGTGCATGAATAGAATGTCCTCTGATTTTGTTTGTTTGATTTTGATGTGTGTAAAATTTGGTTTGTTTTTGGGCATGATTAGAATGTGATTTTAGTTTTTTTTTTTTTTTATGTGTTTAAAATGTTTTTTTTTTTTTTGTGCATGATTATAATGTCCTGATTTCATTTATGTTTAATTTTGATTTGTGTGAAATTAGTTTTTTGCTTTGTGCACGATTGACCTCTGATTTTGTTTGTTTGATCTTGTTTTTTTATTTATTTTTGATTTGTTTTGTTTTTGTTTTTTTGCGCATGATTAGAATGTTGTTAGAATCTTTTTTGTCTATTTATTTGTTTAAAACTTGTTTTGTTTTTTGTTTTGTGCCTCGTTAGAATGTTATCTAATTTTTGTTTATTTGGTTTTTGTCTGATTGGAAAGGGAGTTTGTTTTTTTTGCTTTGTTTACACTTATGCTTTATTGACTTTGTGTGAAATTAGAAAGTTCACTTTTTTATTACATTTTTATTTGTGTGCAAATGTAGTTTTTTTGTATATAACTGGAATGTTAGACATTTTTTGGTGAATTTGTGAATTTGTTTCTTAAATTGAAAATGCTTTTTTTAAATGATTTTTGTTCTCGTGTTTAGTTGGTCAGTTGGTTTTTGTTTAAAAAACAAGAACATTTTTGTTTATTTAGACTTGTTTTGTGTACAGTTTTTTTTTTGTTTTATTTCTATTTAAAGTTTGTTTGCTTTTTGTTTTGCAAACAATTTAAAAGTGTTTTTTCTTTAGTTTGGTTTGTTTTGTGCACCCTTGCAAAGTTGTTTTTCTTTAGTTTGTTTGTTTTTGTACAGTTGTTTTGTTTTATTTTTTAGTGTGTTTTTATTTGGTTTTTGTGGGCGTGTAATTGGAAAAGTGTTTTTTGTTTTAGTTATTCTTGTGCATTTAGTTGTTTTTTGCTAAAATTGAAAGTTTGCTTTCGGGTTTTGTTTTTGCTTTTTGGCTTGGTTTGTGTACAGTTGTAATATCTTTATTTCTATCAGAAAGTTTGTTTGCTTTTTTTTTTATTTACAATTTATTGACAGTTGTTGTTTTTTTCATTGGTGCGGTTTAGTCGCAAAGTTGGCTCATTATTTTATTTTTTATACAGCTTGTCTACTAATCATCTTTAACTTGTGGCTTGTTCTCTACAGAGTGCGGCGGTAAAATGCACCTGAGAGAAGGAGAGTTCGAGAAGGCACATACAGACTTTTTTGAAGCGTTCAAAAACTACGATGAGTCCGGAAGCCCCAGACGAACCACTTGTCTGAAGTACCTGGTCCTGGCCAACATGCTGATGAAGTCTGGAATCAACCCGTTTGATTCTCAAGAGGTACGGCTGCACAAAATATCGTTTCTGCATCGATATCGCAATGTTCACACCCATAAAGTCATATAGCAGGATGTGCAATGTTGAGTTGGGATTATATTTGGTCAGCACTGCAGTTCAGAACACATGAGATTTGTGGAGTCACTGTAGAGTTTATCCATAATATACAGGGCTTGGACAATGAAACTGAAATGTCTGGTTTTAGACCACAATAATTCATTAGTATGATGTAGGGGCTCCTTTTGCGGCCAGTACAGCATCAGTTCTTCGATTTTGAGCCATTGTTCTTGCAGAATAGTGGCCAGGTCACTATGTGATGCTAATGGAGAAAAATGTTTCCTGACTCGCTCCTCCAAAACACCCCAAAGTCACTCAATAATATATAGATCTGGTGACTGTGCAGGCCATGGGAGATGCTCAACTTCACTTTCATGTTCATCAAACCACTCTGTCACCAGTCTTGCTGTGTGTGTTGGTGCATTATCATCCTGTTACACAGTTTTGAAACATTGTGTGCGCATGGTCCTCCAGAATGGTTAGATTTTTCTTGGCAGTAATGCGCCCATCTAGCACGAGTATTGGGCCTAGGGCAGGGGTGCCGAAACTCCTGGGCACCCCTCCAGGGTTCCAACCACAATCAGACACCCAATCAAGCTCTTACCAGGCCTTCTAGAAACGTCCTCCCATGTATGTTGAGGCAGGTTGAAGTTAAAATCTGCAGGACACCAGCCCTCCAGGACCGAGTTTGGACACCCCTGGCCCCTGAATGCCATGATGTCGCAGCCCAAAACATCGCTGATCCACCACCATGCTTTACTCGGGGCATGCAACAGTCTGGGCGTTACGCTTCTTTGGGGCTTCTCCACACCCTAACTCTCCTGGATGTGGGAAAGACAGTGAAGGTGGACCCATCAGAGAACAATATATGTTTCATATTGTCCAGAGCCGGAGATCTCCACTGCTAGCATCATTGAAACTGACATTTGACATTGGCAAGAGTGACCAAAGCAACCATGGCCATATATTGACCCTGTGGAGCTTTGGTGGAAACAGCAGCGTTAAGGTGCACATTTAATTCTGCAGTGAGTTGCAGCAGCTGTGGCTGACCACCAGGCTGATCAAATTTAGCCATGAAACCTCCAACACTAAATTGACCAGTGTTTCAGTTTCGTTGTCCAACCCCTGTAGTTAAAGTTAATCAGTTGTTTGTGTTTTTTTATGCAGTGTCATGTTACACTTGGATTATTCATTTTCTGTGCCTGATTATTGTTAGACTCTCTAGAAAAGCACAAAGCACTGTTTATTTGGCTTGTATCTTTGCTCTCTTGTTTTTATCTTAGCTCGTAATTTGTTTATTGTATTTTTAAATGAATGAATCTTTCCAAATAGAGCCTTTTAAGCCATGTGGCGCAATTGTAAAATTCATATTTCAATATATATCACAGAAAACTGCAATCTCCATTTTATTCCAACATCGTGCAGCCCTCATATGCACATACTTTTACCATTTAGCAACTTCTGTTCCTCAGAAATGCACAAAATTGTTGATTCCTTATGAGTCTGGTTACAGAAATGTGAATGTTTGTAGTAGGGATGCAACGATTAACCGATTTGACTGCGATTTAATTCATCAAGGTTAATTAATTGTAAAGGCTTCTAAACACCGCGGCATGGTACAAAATTGCTGCAACAAAAAAAGCTATGCCAACTGTGCGCTAGTTTAAGGTTCTGAGCTTGTACACCGAGGTTAACACACGCACACAAGGTTTAACTATAGCTGATGCTATTAACTAAGGGCCGGTCACATTTTGCATCTTTTGGATGCGCAAACAAAACACTCGCGCCTTTTTATACACATTTCTACTCGTATCCATAAAGGAAAAAAATACTAAATAATAATAACTAGCATATTTGTAATATGGTTGAATATGGTTGAAAGTGCCTTTAAGACAGACTACCAGCAGTCTTTGACTACATTTGTTATCTTTAAAAGGGAAATACTTCCATTTACATGGGAAAATACTTATAATAGATTTACATTTGAAATATTGTTTGTTTGTTTGTTTATTTATTTATTATTATTTGTTTATTCATTCATTTTTTTATTCATTTATATGCTATTATTTATTTGTTTATTTTTTGCTTTATTATTTATTTATTTGTTTATTTGTTTGTTTAGTAATTATTTATTTATTTAGTTGCTTTATTTTTTTGGTTAGTTATTATTTATTTGTTTGTTTATTCAGTAATTATTTATTTGTTTATTTATTTAGTTGCTTTATTATTTATTTAGTTAGTAATTATTTATATATTTGTTTGTTTATTTAGTAATTATTTATTTTTTTATTTATTTGTTTATTTATTTATTTAGTTGCTTTATTATTTATTTGTTTGTTTGTTTATTTAGTAATTATTTATTTGTTTATTTAGTCATTTTTTAAATTGATTTTCAGTTTAAAATTATTACTTGTTTAAATGTCAGAAACTTTTTTCACTTATTATTAAGTCCAAAGAGAAATGGACTATTGTTTGTTCATAATTATTATTTTGTGTTGTACAGAATTATTTGGTTACTAAGCAACAATAAATAACACTTCAAAATATAAGGAGTTGTTTCCCACAGATGGGTTGCAGCTGGAAGGGCATCCGCTGTGTAAAAACTTGCTGGATAAGTTGGCGGTTAATTGCGCTGTGGCGACCCCGGATTAATAAAGGGACTAAGCTGACAAGAAAATGAATGAATTAATGAATATAAGGAGTTTTCATGTGATTTTAGAAACTAGTAGTTTTAAAATCAATGAATGCATAATAACCCTGAAACCTATAATCGTTGCATCCCTAGTCTGAAATCTATAATGTAACTAAATAAACTGATTGTGTTTCTGTGGTTCTATGACTAGGCGAAACCTTACAAAAATGACCCAGAAATTCTAGCAATGACAAACCTGGTAAGGTAAGGTATCACCCCTGTTCTATTGTAGCTTGGTATTTAATCTGAAGAAATTAATTTAATGATTAATTAACCATTTAATGATTAATTAACAATTAATTAATCATATCAATTGACTATTGATATGATTAAAATCATAACAATACAATAATAATAATGATATTTGCATATTTTTAGTGCCTACCAGAACAATGACATCACAGAATTTGAGAAAATCCTCAAGACGAATCACAGCAACATAATGGACGACCCCTTCATCAGAGAACACATTGAGGGTCAGTACGGGTGCCTGAAATGGACACACACTTCTCAATAATCTCATTCAAAACTCAAATAAGTCAGAAAAGTGCATGTGTGGAGTCAGAAAGTACATGTGTTTTTGCTTTCTCTTTAGAGTTGTTAAGAAACATAAGAACACAAGTGCTCATCAAACTGATTAAGCCTTACACTAGGATACACATACCATTTATTTCAAAGGTAAACTGATTATGTTGTGCTATTATAATATATTTGAATATAAAATGCTGTATTGGTTGAAACGTTTTTTCATTTAATGTTTGTTTGTTTTTAGGAATTGAATATCGATGTCGCAGATGTGGAAAGCTTGCTTGTGCAGTGTATTTTAGACAAGTAAGTTTGAATCCTTTTAATGATAACATGTTTAATAATTACAGGTTTGATATTGTACAATAATCTAGTTTTGAGACGTGTTTCGCCACAAGAAGTGACAATGTCATGTAGTTATGGCCAAATATTGAGATTGGAATATTCTCGGTTTTCTCTGAATTGACTAATTTAGTTAATTATATGGTTGAAAAAAAAAAAAACAATAGTTTTTTTTATTTTTATTTTGTATACAAGTATTGATATTTCTTACCATTTTAGAAATTAAAATCAGCTTAAAATGGAAGATATTTTCAGACATGTTTCTATTCACTTTCAGACATAACAATGTTTTAACTTGAGAAGGGTCACAAAATACTTTCATTTTCAACAAATGAATTTTTATTTTTACCAGTTGTCATCTTGATGGACAATTCTAACATTCATTAGTTGGACAAAGTATAGATAATTATGGTAATGTTTGAATAACAATAAAATACAGGATTATATACGTACACCGAGACGCTCTGCATGTATACCCGATATTTTCATGAACTAATTTCTCATTCAATTCAGTTTTCTTCTCTTTTGTGTACAGTTGAAGTCAGAATTATTAGCCCCCGTTTTTTTCCCCAATTTCTTTTTAACGGAGAGATTTGCTGTCATCAAGGCAAAGATAAAATAAATCAGTTATTAAAAATGAGTTGTTAAAACTATTATGTTTAGAAGTGTGTTGAAAAAAATCTGCTCTCCGTTAAACAGAAATGGGGTAAAAAATAAACAGGGGGGCTAATAATTCAGGGGGGCTAATAATTCAGGGGGGCTAATAATTCTGACTTCAACTGTATATACTTGATTATTTACTTAGTAATTGATTAATTACTTATTTACTCATGTATTTAATTTACCTACTTATTTACTTGCTTATTTATTTACTTATTTACGTATTTATTAACTTATTTTTTACTTGTTTTTATTTATTTGCATATTTATTTTTTATGTATTTACTTATTTACTTGTTTATTTACTATTTATTTGCATATTTAATTTTATTTATTTATTTGCTTAATTATTTAGTTCCTTGTTTATTTACTTGCTTATTTTACTTGTATTTACTCAATAATTTGCTTATTTTTGTATTTATTTACTTATTTGTTTACTTGCTTATTTATTTGCTTGCTTATTTACTTTTGTATGCATATTTATTTTTGTATTTATTCACTTGCTTATCTATTTGTTTATTTACTTATTTTCATATTTATGTTTTATTTATTTACTTGTGTATTTTTACTTGTATTTACTTAATCATTTGCTTTTGTATGTTTTTTACTTATTCGTTTGCTTGCTTATTTATTTACTTTATTTGTTTATGTATTTTTGTATTTACTTGTTTATTTTCTTATTTGGATATTTATTTTTATTTACTTGTTTATTTGTTCATTTATTGTATTTACTTAATTATTTGCTTATATATATTTTTACTTATTTGTTGTCTTGCTTGTTTATTTACTTTATTTGTTTATTTACTTTATGCATATTTATTTACTTATGTTTATTTACTTATTTGCATATTTTTTAAATTTAATTGTTTATTCATGTTTTTGTATTTACTTAATTACTTGCTTATTTATGTATTTTTTTTACTTGTTTCCTTGCTTGTTTATTTTATTTGTTTATTTACTTAATTTATGCCTATTTATTTTTGTATTCATTTACTTATGTTTATTTACTTATTTGCATATTTATTTTTAATTACTTGTTCATTTACTTGCTTATTTATTTGTATTTACTTAACTATTTGCTTGTTTATGTTTTTTTACTTATTTGCTTGCAGGTTTATTTACTTGCTTATTTACTTAATTTATGCATATTTATTTTGTATTTATGTACTTGTTTATTTACTTTTTTATTTGCATATTTTGTATTTTTTTTTATTTAATTACTTGTTTATTTTATTTGTATTTACTTAATTATTTGCCTTTTTTGTATTTATTTATTATTTATTTGCCCGTTTGCTAAATATTATACATCGTTCTTTCAGCACAATCAATGGTAGAATTGACCAAGTCAATCAGCTGTTGGAGCTCGATCACCAGAAAAGAGGCGGAGCCCGATACACGGCTCTGGACAAATGGACCAATCAGCTGAACTCTCTCAATCAGGCCATAGTCAGCAAACTGGCTTGATTTCGACACCGAAGATCCTGGGGGAAAAACAACAACAAACAAACTCACCCATCGGGCAACCGGACAAGCGCAGGCTGTCAGTGACGTTAACTTACTCTCAAGCCCTTTACTCCTGCCATCACACAATCGCATGATGGGGGAGCGTCGTTTGGCTAGTTTGTACTTTTACAGCTGTAGTCCATTTTAAATGTCCTTAACACAAAAAAGCGGAGGTTCCCACTGGATGTCTGCTCTACTGAATTGTTAGGTCTCTAATATGAATATGTTTGCATTACCTGGAAAATAAAAGTTACTTTAATTGCACATATTGGCACTTGGCAGACATTGATAAGGCAAATGTTTGTCTTTATTGAGGACGGGTTTGTGAAAATGAATCATTTTATTTGTTGAACTATCTCTTGTCAGAGTCAGCATGTTTTATTTGGTTCGCATAAAGCTCAGCTGATGGGTTTTGATGTCACCGCGCTACATGCGTACGCAGGAGTAGCTAAAGTGCGGTCATTGCTCGATTTTTCTCTCACTGAACATTACAGATATGTTCAATCGTAATGCTGTTCTGTTTCACTTTTCAACAGTAAAATAAAGATGCATTTGTTGCTTCAGCAGAAAAAATACAACAAGTGTCTGTTATAGTTTGTGCTTTTAGGTGTGATGAGCAATTGGATTCTTTAAAACTAGATTGGAAAAATAGAAAATAAAACACTCCATAATTAAATATATATAGTTAATAATAAACTAATATTACGCATATCAGATTTATTCTGAACGATGCAAAAAAAATATGCACAGCATAATCAGCTTATGTTGTTGTGGACTAATCAAACATTATTGGCAATGAAGTTTTACATACAGTTCTGAGTAATAAATAAACAATTTAATTGAACTACTTGTACCAAAAACAATTTTAATATACTATTGCAGATAATTTCATTATATTAATAAATAATTTATTTTGAGCATGTGGTGCTTATACATCAGACAAATATTAAAAGATTGTCTATATACACTGACTGGCCACTTTATTAGGTACAGGTGTACCACTTGCTACAACCGAGGTCTGCAGAAGAGCATCTCTGAACACACAACACGTCCCACCTTAAGGCGGATGGGCTACAGCAGCAGAAGACCACACCGGGTACCACTCCTGTTAACTAACAGGAAGCTGAGGCTACAATTCACACAGGCTCACCAAAATTGGAAAATAGAGGATTGGAGAAACGTTGCCTGCTCTGATGAGTCTCGATTTCTGCTGCCACATTCGGATGGTCGGGTCAGAATTTGGCCTCAACAACATGAAAGCATGAATCCATCCTGCCTTGTATCAATGGTTCAAGCTGGTGGTGGTGGTGTAATGGTGTGGGGGATGTTTTCTTGGCACACTTTTAGTTCCAACTGAGCATCATGTCAACGCCACAGCCTACCTGAGTATTGTGGCTGACCATGTTCATCCCTTTATGACCACATTGCACCCATCTTCTGATGGCTACTTCCAGCAGGATAACACACCATGTCATAAAGCGTGTATCATCTCAGACTGGTTTCTTGAACATGACAATGAGTTCACTGTACTCAAATGGCCTCCAAAGTCACCAGTTCTCAATCCAATAGAGCACCTTTGGGATGTGGTGAATGGGAGATTGGCATCATGCATGTGCAGCCGACAAATCTGCAGCAACTACATGATACTATCATGTCAATATGGACCAAAATCTATATTGGAAGGAATATTTCCAGTACCTTAAATCTATGCCACGAAGGATTAAGGCAGTAACAAATGATACACACATACTGTTCGCTATATGGATTGCAAAAACTTTGAAGCTCAATATCTCAAAATCACTCCGAACGCAGAGAGAACCTTATAATTCCAAGGTGACGATGTGCACTTACGACCTAAGATGTAATGATAAAAATATAAGAAATGGGTTTCAGTAAAAGAAATGACGTTTTCTTTGGAATTCTCTAATAGATCATATTGATTGGGGAAAAAGCTTGGCTCTTGGACCTAACAAATTCTGTGTTCCCAGAGGCGGACTGGGACTAAAAATCAGCCCTGGCACTGTAGCCACACCAGCCCACATTACCACACCGACACAGCCCCATCCACGGACATTTACTACTTTTATTGGTGTACAGATGGTGAAATAATATAAGCAGTGCCATATGTAATAGATATTTAAACATTTAGTGTGTGTGACTGGAACAAAAACAACCCATTTATGACAAATTTATACATTTTTCATTTCATTCATTCATTTTCTTTCCGGCTTAGTCCCTTTACTAATCTGGGATCGCCACAGCGGAATGAACCACCAATATATCCAGCATATGTTTTACGCAGCGGATGCCCTCTAAGCTGCAACCCATCAATGGGAAACCCCTATACACACACATTCACATACATGCACTACAGAAAAGCTGCATGTAAAAACAATACATACATATAAAAAAACCCTAAAAAATAGCACACCGGCCCACATTTAAAAAATGGTCCAGCCCTTCTGGCATTTGCCAGAATTGCCGGATGGCCAGTCTGCCAGTGTGTGTTCCCAACAAAGTTAAAGAACTACACTTAAAAGTGTAATAATATCTACCCCACAATGGAGATGTGTCTAAATTTGGTTATCCTAATTAAAATTGTTTCTTCTGCAACTCAAATATTGAATCGATTGATCATCTTTTTTGTCAAATATCCACATGGTAATGTTTTGGTCGGATTGATCCGTTTTATTACATTAAAATGCAAGTTTAACATTAATTTTTCCATGTGTGATATAATTTGTTACTTTTCTCATGACAAACATAACATATCATATATGCTATTTATTTATTTTAATTGGTAAATATTTTATATTTATAAAAAATATATAATTTAAATTAAAATATAATAATAAAATAATATTTTATCATCATTTTCATCCGCTTATCCAGGGCCAGACTTCCCTCTCCCCAGACACTTCCCCCGGGGGGAGGCGTCCCCAGGCCAGGCGATAGTCATCACTACCCAATTTGCTAAATTTTCTTTGGCATAAATTGTTTAATTACTACATTACAAAATGTTTATAGTTAAAAAAAGTGTAAAAACTGAAACTTTATAAAGGCAGTAAATATTATTAAGTTAATTTTGCCTTTTTTTAGTAGTATTGTTTATTTTCTTTGTATTTAAACGTCTTTATTTCCTTGTTTATTATTGTACTTGATGTCATCCGATGTTATGGTTATTAATATGATTATATTGTTGAAAAACGATTTCAGTTCCTGCCGAGAGGGCGTATTGTTTTGGTTGACACGTGATCTGAGGTAACCATTGGCTGTAACGTTGACATGACGTCCTCCCTCCCCTCAACCAATCAGAACCCTGGAGTTTTGCCGCTGTTTAGAGCGCCATGTTTCAATGGTCCCTCTGTTATCAACACATTTCCTGCAACATCGCTTTTAAAACTACTTTCCTACTCAACAAACATCCGCGGACGCTTTATTTATCGTTATTTCATGTTAGTATTGTCGCTTGTTGAGCTGGAGAGGCACTGTAATGTTCCTTATACAAACTCTTCATGTTGGATTACGTTACTGTGTTAATATAAAACCCAGGTGACTTTATAACTGACTAAAAGGTAAGCAGACAACATAATAACGTTACTAGTCTTGTTTGAGTTAACTAGCTTATAAACTAGTGGTACATTGTTTAGTTTTACTGCTTCAAAAGTGCGAGTAATGTGTTATGCTGCTTAAAGTGAAGTCAACTCTAGATGGGATACAGGTGAGGATACTCGTATCAATATAACGTTAACTTTAGCATAATTTTTTAAACACTAACATTACAAGTCTAATAATTTTCACATTAGGTTGAGGGTTGGGGTTGACGTTAATAAAATACAAGTAATAGTTAAGTTTATAAATAATATAAATAATTATCGTTAACTTCCGGCCACAGATGTATCCCTTCTAACAACCGGTTACCGAGAAACGATATTGCTTAGCAATGTTTTATAATGCCGTCTAATGTTTACACTGCAGTTGCTTTGTGTTTATCAGCGAGTCTGGTTAAATGAGGTTTAAACGGATGCGATTGTCGGTCATTTCCTGTCTCAGTGTGTCATTTCTTCTCTCAAGTCTGCAGGATGTCTATTGATTTCGACAGCGCTGCTTTACAGACCCAGCAAGAGGAAGAGGAGTACGATCAGGAGGATTATGCCAGAGAACAAGAGGTATCGAGGCCACTTACTGAACACATGTTTCACAAACATCACACTGACATCTGTCATCATCTGTAGTGAAACCACATCTGCTACACTTCATAAGTGGACACAGTTCATATACAGTTCATATTTGCTTTGTCAGGGTAAATCAAAGTGTAAATGTTGCATATTAGTGCAGGGCAGGGGTGTAAAGAGTACTGAAAAATCGTGCGTAAGAAAAGTAGCATTACCTGCCTAAAAATGTAGTGCAGGTAGAGTAACTATCTTTTTAAAACATTTCTCAAAATATGAGTAAAAAATAGACCTTTTAAAAGTACTCATAATGAGTAGGGAGTATTACGCTGTGAAAAAGCTGATGATTTACATGTAATTTGTGGATGTGTAAACGTAACATTCTGTAGTGCATTTAGTTATTGCCCAGCAGGCACACAACGTCATAAGACGTTAATATTAGGTTAGATTTAGGTTGTGATGTCAGGTGACCAAAATTCAATGTCTAGCCAGCGTCTAAGCATTATTTTGATGTCTAATAACGACTTCAAATGACATTGATATTTGGTTGATTTTAGGTTGTGCTGGAAAGTGACCAAAATCCAACGTCAACCCAACATCTTAAACCAGGGGTGTCCAATCTCGGTCCTGGAGGGCCGGTGTCCTGCAGATTTTATCTCCAACTTGCTTCAACACTGCTGCAAGGATGTTTCTAGAAGCCTAAGAGCTTGATTAGCTAGCCCAGGTGTATCTGGTTGGGGTTGGAATTAAACTTTGCAGGACACCGGCCCTCCAGGACCGAGTTTAGACACCCCTGTCTTAAACCAACGTCATATTGACATCAAACACTGACATTTATTCGTCAGGTGTGGCAACCAAAATCCAATGTCAGATAGACGTCATATTGCTAACATCCACACATCATCAAGCTTTAACTTTATTAGATCCAACATCTAGCCAAGATTTTAAACCAACGTCATATTGACGTCAAATACTGACATTTATTCGTCAGGTATGGCAACCAAAATTCAACGTCTGATAGACGTCATAGTGGAAACGTCCACACAACGACAAGCTATAACATCATCAGACGTTGATATTCGGTTGATTTTTAGGTTTGATGTTGGACACGGACGTCGGCCTGAAGTTAAATTCTGATGTCAACTTGATTTTAATTTTCAAACAAAATGCAACGTCCCCATGACGTTGAGGTACAACGCCTATTTGATGTCATGTTGACGTCTTGTGTCTGCTGGGTGTTTAAGGCAACTTTTGGTCGTCATACAGTAAACATCCATTATCCTTTCATCAGTGACATGCATCTAAACAGTCTTAATGCATGTAAAGATTTTAGACGTCTTCTTGGACACTTTTAATGCTTCCAAACAGTTTGCTGCATTTATAAATCGCACATGTCTTGAGGTTGTTCAATATGATGCGATTTACTTTTGATTGGTCAGGAATCGCAGAACGGATTTTTCTAATCTCCATAGGCAAGAAAGATAAAGTAGTGACTGCAGGTTGAAGAATAGTAGTGGAGTAAAAGTACCAATACAGCATTAAAAATGTACTCAAGGGAAAGTAAAAGTTCACATTTATAAAACTACTTAATAAATTACAATTCGTGAGAAAAACTACTCAATTACAATATTTGAGTATTTGTAATGAGTTACTTTACACCACTGGTGCTGGGTAAACACTTAAATATATATATCACCTCAGTTGATCACCCCTTATAATGCAATCTGGCTATCAACTGCTATATAAATATCTCTTTATAATTTTTTGTCAGGAGAAAAGTAAGACTTGAACCATCCTGAAGATGACTTGACACCCCATTACCTGACGTAAATAAGTAATTAAAAAAACGGCAGTTCTAAAAGTTCCAAAATGGAAATGTAAAGACACCTATTTATGGGTGTTATGCTTAGGCCAGACTGAATCTGCAGACATTTTTTGCTATTTCTGTTGAGAATTTTATAATTAAAAAAAAAAAATGCTGATTGTTGTGGAATTATTTTGGGAGTATCATAACTAAGAACTTAATATATGAATTAATAAAATAAAAAAATATATACATTTTTTACTTTTTATTTAATGTTTACAATGCAAATCTAATTAGATTTAACAGACTATATTTTTTCAGCACATTTCTAAACATAATTGTTTTAATAACTTATTTCTAATAACTGATTTATTTTATCTTTGTCATGATGACAGTAAATAATATTTGACTAGATATTTTTCAAGACACTTCTATACAGCTTAAAGTGACATTTAAAGGCTTAACTAGGTTATTTAGGTTAACTAGGCAGGTTAGGGTAATTAGGCAAGTTATTGTATAATTATGGTTTGATCTGTGGACTATTGGAAAAAAATAGCTTAAAGGGGCTATTGTTTCTGTTCTTTAAAATGTTGTTTAAAAAATTAAGAACGGCTTTTATTATAGCTGAAATTAAAACAGATACAACTTTCTCCATAAGTAAATATATTATCAGACATACTGTGTAAATTTCCTTGCTCTGTTTAACATAATTTGGGAAATATTTAAAAAAGAAAAAGTTGAAGGGGGGGCTAAAAATTCTGACTTCAACTGTATATATAGCAGAAAAGCTAAATATTGCAATGTCAGTTTTTTTTCTAAAGCCTAATAGACATTGTGTTGTTTAATACAAGACTCTGAGGAAAAGCAGTGCATTTTTTGTTTAATTTTTAAAAGACATTTGTAATAAACTAAAGTCACCACATTTCTTTATTATCTTCCTTTATTCTAGCCGAAAAAAAAAAACAAAACAAATAAGAGTTTCTCCTGAAGAAAAAATATTATAGGAAATACTGTGAAGGGTTTTTTGCTCTGTTAAACATCATTTGGGAAATATATTTGAAAAAGAAAAAAAAATCACAAAAGGGCGAATCAACTGTAGCTTCCTAAACATATTATCCAAAAAGTTACACAAGTCATCTTGTTAAATTGCATGCTTATCACAATTAATATTGCAGAAAAACAAAATATTGCAATGTCAGGTTTTCCGAAATTGTGCAACCCTAATAGACCGCGTTCAAGGTATACCGCGGGTTGGAAAAGTCAAGGATTTAAAAACGACATACCGTTCCTAAGGTACGAGTTAGATTTTTCATTGACATTTTTTTTTAGTTTTTAAGGACAACAGTATCTCCAGCAGAAAAGATCTCCAAATAAACTGTTTTAAAATGGTAAAAAAACAGTGTTTTTGAAACTAACGAAGACAGCAGAGGTCAATAATTAATTTCAGTTATTTAGCCTGACATGTTTACTGCTCCAAAATATTATAAATGTTTTCCAAGGGATGCATGATATATTGACGACCATATCGTTATCGGTCGATAAATGCTATTTATAAGACTATCAATATCGAACCGATGTCTAAATTAGCAGATAAATTACGTAATTGTACAGAACTGCCTGCCTCGCGCATGCGTGGGCGGAACGTGTTCAGACTTGTCCTGTGCACTATAATGGAGCTCTCCTTACATTGTTTATTCCTTAAAAGTCTGTCCTTTATTCATGTGGTATTGTTGTGCGTTAATTACTCAGTAAGATACCATGTTCCTTATTGTAGATATGTTTGATAGAGTGTCATTGTGTATTTTGCTTTAAATTGCCTCAGGAAAAAATGTTACATGTCTAAACATAACATCAGCGATGCACACATGCTAAACAACTTGTTGGATTGTTTGTAATCTAATATAGTTATAAAGTTCAGTTATCGATATCGGCCAAAAAATCCATATCAGTGCATCCCTTCCCAAATTAAAATAAAGCGTTCAATGGGAAAAAAAGTTTTAGTTTTTTACCCTGAAATTTAAAAAGAATCAATTTTAGAGAAGTAGTCACAATACCGTTAAACCGTGATATTTTTATCCAAGGTTATCATAACATCAGAATCTTCTTCCGGCCCATGTTTACATTGTGTTTGTAATAAAATACTCTACATGGGGAGAAAAAGCAGCGCATTTCTTGTTTTAATTCATGACAGAATTTGTGATGTACCCAAGTCACCATGTTTATTTATTTAGCATTTATCCTTTATATTTCCCATGAAAGTCCTATTGGGATTAACAAAAATCAGGGAGTCGACCCCAAATAAATCTGACTTTCTCATTGTTATTAATCTGACTTAAAAATTCTGTTCCTGGTCAAAAGCAGCTACAGTGTTTCTTTTTAAAAGGCAGATCTTGTCCAATCAGAAGCATTTGTTTTGACTCTCCCGACAGCCATCGGCAGCATGAATGAACGTTTGCTGCTATTGGTGCATGTGCAATGCGGTCAGGTGTGTTTGCTCTCTCATATAGCCTGTGTTTCCACTGCCTTGAACGCTCAGCGCTTATTACTGAGAGACAACTCACACCAGTTTATCTCAGAGCAAACATTTACTCTGATTGGAGGTATAAACTGAAGACCGTTTCGGGACTACGCTCAGAAAATAATCATATGCAGTAAATATCGATGTGCGCATCACATGCACCATCAATTTTTTGCACACCGGCTGTTTGTGTTTTCTTTTCCATCAGAGGAGGAATGTTTCTGCTCCAGTTAACTGAAACGTATATTCTGACCCCCACAATGGGCCGACCTTAGTCAGGACAAACGAGCACAGCATAGTTCCTCGCTTTCTTTTTTCTCGAGTTATTCATATGACTCACTCTGCTGCAATCCAGTATTCACACAATAGTCCTTCAGTATGTTATTGAGTGCAAACGCTCCTGCTGTAACTCTTTTAGGAGTGTAAATGCGGGAAAGTGTGATCTCCGAGGATGTGCGAGTCATCAAGCGGGAGTTATGGAGGGTGAGTTTGACTGATACTGAGCTGTCACGTCTGCTGTGTATTATACTTGGGTAAAGTAGATGTGTTCTGGGCTCCTTTAAGAAGCCTGCAGGCCATGTGTTGGTGCGAGAGTTCAGCATGGCTGTAACCGGGCGGGTGTGTGTGTTTTTGTAAACGGTTGCTACGGGCCCTGCAGTGAATCGGTTGCTCGCACATGCTTGATTCATTTCTCATAGTTTCTCTGTAAACTGTATAATGTAAAGAGAAATCTGCTTAGCATTTACATTCAGATGTTAACCAGACACTGTAAAATAAATGCTGGGTTCCACACTATCAATTTGTGTTGGGACAGCTTAACTTTATCTTTTTTTATCTTGCAAATTTAAGTGGAATGAACATAAAACAATTAAGTTGTCACAAAAAACCCTCAAGAATTTTGTTTTAGCTCATTTTAAATAAGTAGTTTGACAAACATGTATTATTTTGAGGATATATAGATATGGTTTATTAAATATATTATGCTATTTTTGATGATTATGAATGATTAATGCTGTTTTAACGTCATTTACTTCATTTATTTGTGTATTCTCTGTGTTTGTGTTGTGTTTGTATACAGTTTTTATTAACTGAGGCTACCAAAAGTTATTAATTTGTGAATTAAATATATATATATATTTTAAGTTTGTCTAATGATAAGGCTATTAAAAGTGTGTAACATAGACAGAGGGTGAAAATATTTAATACAATTAAACATGTAAAGTGACTTGAATTGAAGCAATACAAACTAACACAAGTGTACACATTAAATTGCATCCAGAAAGTATTCATAGCGCTTGATGTTTCATCTATTCTTTTCACAGATCATATATAGTTAATATTAAAACAGTTGTCAGGTGGTGAATGTTTTGTGGTTTAATATTCAAAGACACTTCATAGTTTTATCATTATTACAATAAACTTATGATTAATTTAATCTAAAATTCCCCCTTGTAAAAGTCTGCACAGGCCAGCTGGGGAGTAAAAAGCACCTCATTTTGCGTGGCTGTAGCCTTGAATGACTGATTAATTGATTGACGTTTGTTTGTTTGTTTGTTTGTTTGTTTGTTTGTTTGTTTGTTTGTTTGTTTGTTGGTTTAGCTCCACAAGCTCCTGACGGATCTCCCTGATGATATGCTGGATGACAGTGCTGACTGCTCCTCTCCAGAGCTCAACCACTCCACCTGCAGTCATCCAGAAGACAACAACAGGTACGAAAACACATTCGCGATTAATCTCATCCAAAATAAAAGATTATAAAAGATATATATATATATCTTTTATATATATATAGTTCTCAGCATAATTGAGTACACCCCATTTTGAAAAATATATTTTTATCATTTTTATTTTGCAAGTAATATTTTAGTCTATATTTTAGTATAGAAATTGACAGATAGCACAATTAAATTTAAGCAAAATAATGCAAAAATTAAAAAATTACAACCTACAAAATTTCTACAAAATTTTACTTTTTTGCTTCTCTTGATTTTTTTTTCTTCTCTTTTTAAAATTTGTATTTATAATTTTTCTATAACATATACATTTGGGTGGACTAGTTTTTGGACCGTTATCATAAGGTATTTTGTTAGATTAGCTTCAGATTTGGCTTCAGTACTAACAAATCTAATGTATATGCACACATATTAAATTGTATTGCTTCTTATTAAAAATATGAATTTAAAAGAGACATTTGTGAGGGGTGTACTTATATATGCTGAGCACTGTGTGTATAAATATAAATGCAGAAATGTACAGTATATTTGTGAGAAAACGCTTATTAATAATTCTAATTAAATATATATTAAAGGCAAATAAATCTAAAAATATGTGAATTTGTTTTTATTTATATACACACAATATTTATACACAGCGAGTATACAAGTATACATACGAATACAAGCTTTTATTTTGAATGTGATTAATCCCTTGAAGACTGACCTGAAGTACATGTTTTAAAACAGTCATAAATGTGCTTGTCTTTCAGACCACAACAGGCCTGGAATGTGCCGCAGTGGGAGCATTCAAGACCTTCCCATGAGGAAGTAAGTTTATTAGTTTCAGATATAACAAAAAACAGCCTGTTTAATTAAATCATTAGTCCCGTTTTCATTAAAAGTTACAAATTTACTTAGAAAATATTGCATAAAGAGTTTTTCAATAATTAACCGATTCTATCCCATGTGTTTCTGAGAGCAAATTGCCTTTTTCTGAGAAACAAATGTTACATTTCTATATATATATATATATATATATATATATATATATATATATATATATATATATATATATATATATATATATATATATATATATATATATATATATATATATATACACACACATATTGATATAAAATTATATATATATATATATATATATATGCGTTATGGATGCGACATTTGCAGTAAAAACTCAAAACATAAATTCGCATAGAAAGTATATGTTAACATTATATTGAAACTTTTGTTTATATTTTCCTGAACAACTGACCACAAAGTTAAGAGACCAGCAAAATATCAATCTGTAAACATGTTTTGCACTTTAAATGAGGAAAATAAACATGCGTTATGGATGTGACAAAAAAAGTCTGCGGGATTACAGTACACAACATACATTGTAGAAATTCTGTGAACTAAAATGCACAACCCAAAAGAAACAATAATAATCAAAAGAATAAGAGTTAACTCGCTATAGAGCAAAAATGATTGATTTTATTGAATTTAATATTTTCTCGTTTATGAGGAAAAAAGTGTCATTTTGGATGTGACATTTCTCCGTTATGGATGTGACAGATGTAAAATTGCCACTTGTGTGACTTTGGTAAATCAAAGAGAATGAAAACATTGACAGATGCATTTTTGAGTATTTCTAAAGTACTGTAAAATACTTGCTTACACAAAAAACCCAGAAACAGATTCCGTATTTTGGTGAAAACTTAATTTTGTCATGGCAAGGTTGACATTTGCACAGAATTGTGTATATATGTGTGTGTTTGTGTGTGTGTGTGTGTACTATTTTGTGCCAGATTTCTTTTACATGCATCTTAAAATTAAACAAAAAAAAAAGTATATAGGCAGCTCACACAATAACAAATGCTGTTGTGTTATCGTGTGTTCAGGATGTTTAGAAACACAGACTCTTGAGTCTTCTTGATTGTAGACTTTGATATTTCTGAAAAGCTCTCACAATATTGAAGGTTTGTTTATTGCACTTAATTTACTTAATAATTGTGTTTAAATTGTGCCGGAGTTTAATCATGTTGTTGTATAAAACCATTAATCCACCACCGTTAAGCATATTAAGTAATAGATGAAAATAATTGTTTTAAAAAATGGTGTTCCTAAATATACTTGGGCGGCCGTTAATATACCTGGGCGGCCCTGTGTGGTAAAGTCTGTGTGGGAAGCACTGAAGTACTGCTTTAACTCTTTGCATGCCCACTTGGGAAGTTCCGGATTCTCGTTTTGTATGAAATAACAGGCACAGAACTCTGCTCTTGTTTCAGTCAGCTTTTGTCTATTTGATGTGTTCAAGCACAGCCAGCATGAGGCGACGACACAGTTGTGTTTCATTGGTGCTAGTTGTTTGCCATCAGCTTGGTGTGTTCCAGCCCTTACAAGATATCCCAAGATGTGCATAGAAACATATCTACTGAAAGAATTAAAATGGGCTTATAGGCTGATGCATTTAAAACAGCATTCACTCGTGTTTTTCTTGCTCTTACTCATTTGTCTTGCATGCGCTTGCAGCACTATGAGGAGTACGCTGAAGGCTCTTATCATGAGGACTACAGCTATAGGAGTCACACGTCTCAGGCAAACACTCACCCTCATCACCTCCAGCCCGGGACAGAGAATGCACCCTCAGCCTGGGACCCACATAATGACCAGAGCTACCAGTACCACAGTGGAGACTACGCACACTCATCTGCAGGGACGGATGGGTCTCACGCCAATGACTTCTCCACTGAAGAGCAGAGCTCATTCCCCCATAATGCTCTTCAGCATCAGCCAGGCTATCATGAAGAAGAGGCCCAGGGTCATGGAGAGCAGATCAGCATCACAAACCACATTCAGGTGAACGTCTGGAGATGATCCTGACTTTTTTTTTATTTGAAATGTGTGTCTGTTTAATAATTTGGCACCTTTTTTTTTTTTTTTTTTTTTGAAGGTTTTTAATAATGGAGCAGCTGTGAACAAACCAACTGACCACTTTAAGGCCACTTACCAGCCACATCAACCTTCAAACCAGCCCAAGATGTTCAATCCTCAAGTGAACAATCAGAATGGCCGCTTTGATCAGCTTCAGAGGGACTTCCTGGACTCGACACAGAGTATGATACCTTTATGTTGCTCTGTTCAAAATTTAAAATAGGGTAGATTATTATTATTATTATTATTATTATTATTATTATTATTTGATTACTCTCAGTGTGTGTGTGTGTGTGTTCGTGCTTAAAAAAAGATTTAAGCAGAAAACCAATAATATTTTCCTGTAAAACTTATTTAATAATAATAATATATAATAATAATAATTATTATTATTATTATTGTTATTATTTTCACTACTATTTATTACTATAATTGTTTTATTATTAATGTTGTTATTCGTATTATTATTTTATTTAAAAAAATCACTATTCTTTATTAATATAATTATTGTTTTATTATTACTATTATTTTTTATTCATTTATTTTAATTATTATTTATTATTTGAATTATTGCTTTATTATTAATGTCGTTGTTGTTATTATTATTATTATTATTAGTATAATTTTTCTAAAAATGTTTCACTATTATTTGTTAATATAATTATTGTTTTATTATTATTATTATAATTTTTATTATTATTATTATTATTCTAATACTAAAATGCTTTGATGTTCAAATAAATTGTGAAAAACCATGGGCACCAAGGCTGCATTTTGAATAAACTTTACAACTTTACAATAAGGACTCAATAGTTAAAGGTGCTGTATGTAAGTTTTCTAACCTTTTAAAGTATACAAATACCATAATATGTTAGCAGAGAAGAATCATGCTCAGTGAACATTCTAAGTCAAATATTCTGCTTTGAAAATGTGCTTTACGTGCCGGAACGTCTTTCTTTGTTTTGGTTATTTTAACCCACCCACTGCCACTTTAGCCAATTATATTTCAGCACCCCGGGTTGCCTTGGTGGACAACCGCATACTTCATTCAGTCATGAAGGCTCTCAAAGCAGGAGTCCGCAACCGAAAATGCGACCTCCGGTGGACAGTAGCTTACTCCGAAATGAGACACAGATTCAGAGTTCCCCATGAGGTTATTATTAGCAAATTATATCAACATTACGAACATAAACATTAGGTGAGCAGGTTACATTGCTACCTCGTGTCCTAACAACACGCTACGTGACAAGATTTGCAGTAATAAGCAATTTGGCTGTTTGCAGCAGACGAAACACAACCGAAATTTAAATACAGTCATTCAGAAGCACAGAATAGTGCAGTGGTAAGGTTTATAATCTAATTAATACATATTAAACCTATTTAACATTATCAAATGTACATGCTGAATTCCTATGTTGATTTTGAGTCACAGTTCTAAACTTCAAACGGTTTATTTTGTTTTCAAGATCTGAGGAGATCTACTGCTGCGTTCAGTAGTATGGCAATAAATGTCATGTAAAATGGCATTAAAACGCGCATCATTAGCATTTAAC
Organism: Danio rerio; assembly: GCF_052040795.2. Lineage (NCBI taxonomy): Eukaryota > Metazoa > Chordata > Actinopteri > Cypriniformes > Danionidae > Danio > Danio rerio. The sequence continues at coordinate 34,859,582 of NC_141045.1, read as the reverse complement.
AATGAATAAAGCACATGAGGTGTACCAAAGGTGAGCATTGTCAGCTTATCCTTTTGTTCACCAAGTAATTTCTAATATAATTTCAGGTGTTGGTTAGGATAAAAACTTCTTTCAGTATGGAAAATATTTCCTCTATCGTGTGTCGTTGCTTTTATTTTAAATGCTGTTTAAATCAACGTTAAATCAGCATTTAGGCTCGATAGTCAGGCACACTCACGCCAATCTGGCAACCTGTGCTTGCTTTGATTTGTCAGAGGAGGAGCCGAGTGAAAATGTGTTTTGATCCACGAGTGCAATACCTAGTTCAACCACTGGGTGTCAAACTTACACACTGCACCGTTAATGTATTTACTAACATGAACTAAGAATGAAATTGCTTGTACAGCATTTAATAATTGTAAGTAATGTTAATTTCAGCATTTACTAATGCATTATTAAAATCCAAAACTAATAATAATAATTCCTTACATTATATAGTGCTTTTCTAGTGCTTTACACATTGAGGGGAATCTCCTCATTTACCACTAGTGTGCAGCATCCACCTGGATGATGCGAAGGCAGCCATATTGTGCCAGATCGCACACCACACGCAAGCTGATTGGTGCAGAGTAGACAGAGTGATAAAGCCAATTATGATATGGGGATGATTAGGGGGCCATGATGGATGGAGGATAGTGAGCAAATTTGGCCAGGATGCCAGGGTGAAACCCCTACTCTTTTTCAAAGGGATTTTTAACGACCACCAAGAGTCAGGACATAGGTTTAACATTCAATTCAATTCAGCTTTATTTGTATAGCGCTTTTACAATGTAGATTGTGTCAAAGCAGCTTCACATAAATGGTCATAGTAACTGGAACAGTGTGGTTCAGGTTTTAGTGTTTCAGTTCAGTTCAGTTTAGCTCAGTTCAGTGTGATTTAATCATTACTGAGAGTTCAAACACTGAAGAGCAAATTCATCGATGCGTAGCTCTACCAATCCTGAACAATGCGAGGCAGTGGCGACAGCGGAGAGGGAAAAAAAACTTCACCTGATGGGAGTGAAGAAAAAAAACCTTGAGGGAACCAGACTCAGTTGGGCACGACCATTTTAATTTCTCCGCTGGCCAAAAGTCTTGTGCAGAGCTTCATTCGCCGTGGTTTAGGCTGGAAGATGGCCTCAGCGAAGACTCGTCTGTCCCTGGAGCGTCGCTGGAATCAGACTCATGATCTCAACTCCCTACGACCATCAGCGCAGCAGCAGCTCAGGATATGGCCTGGTCCCGCATATGGAATCCTTGGGATCATCACGTCGCTGGTCTTGGATCCAATTAGTGACTCCGCATAATCTGAGGACCTCGGGATGAGTATCCCCAGGTGAAAAATAGAGAATAAAGAGAATAATTAGCGTAGCTGCTGTTCATCGTGTAACATCTCATCCGAAATACGGCTCTCACTGAGCAGTATAGAGTCCCCTTCACTATACTGGGGCGTTAGAACTCACACAGACTGCAGGCTGAGCGCCCCCTGCTGACCCCAAAATTGTGCTTGTTAACATTAGCTTATGTACTGAATTGACTGCTTTTATTAATAATATAAATAAGCACTATAAATTAGTTGTTCGTGTACTTGAAAGTGAAGCTCTTGAGATGCTTGAAAGCGTCACATCCTTTATTTTCCTTAAAGAAAGTCTTTCATAGAGAAACTAGGAAGTTCTGGAAGTTTGAAAGTCATTGCAAGCTGTTCAGACGCTGGTGATAAAATGCTGCTTATTGCTTAAATGCTCTTACTTGTCCTCTTGAATGATGTTTGAGGAGACTGAAGCGTGTTGTGTGAATGTCGTTCAGATACAGCAGATGGTCAGCAGCTGGCGCAGCTACAGATTTTAAAGCAAGCTCAATCCAGACAGATCGACGAGCTGGAGCAGAAACTGGAGGACTGCCGGAGGAGGATGAGATATGTGGAGCATCAGTTCGCCATCGTCAAAGGTCAGATTAACCACTTTAACAAGGATTTAAACTAACTTTAACCAGTTGCATTAAAAATCTGTGTGAAAAACGGTTACAAATGTATTATATTTAGTTGTTTTAAATATTTTTTGTCCCATTTTATGTTAATGGGTCATAACTTTTCATAATATTTTCAAGATAAAAATAGTTGAATGGTACATTACTTCAATGTTTTTTTACTATTTTATTACTTAATATATGTTGTTAATTATTTTTTTTCATCAACTACAGCTAAATCAAATGCAAATAATATATTTAATATTACATATTCATATTTGAATGTCTTTACATGAAATCTGTAAGGACATACAATATAAAAATTGGCATTATTAATATAAAAACAATGAAAATCATTTTTACCACATGACTTCATAAAGCAATCCTAATGCATGGAGATCTGCATCAGTGTTCCTCTGAAAAATATGCGTTTTACTTGAATAAATATTCAGTTTTAGGTAATAATTATTTATGTTTTATTTGTTTAGGCACATGTCTCTTTGTATTTATTATTTCACTGTTATGTTCAAATACTGTATAATGTTATACATATACATACAGGCACACATACATACACGTATATATGTGCATATATAAATAAATTATGTTTTATGTAATATAAAAGACATAACATATATGACAAAACATACAGTAAAAAAATGCTAATTGACATAACATTGGTATATAAATTGGTATATAAATTCACAAAATATTAATATATATATATATATATATATATATATATATATATATATATATATATATATATATATAAATAAGTTTAAATGTATTATTTAGTATTTATTCATCCAAAAGAGTATTTTTGCATGTCATCAAAAATGAGTTTTGCTAGAAAAAGAGAAATCTGGCAGTTGTTTTTTTTTTTTTTGTACATTTATCACTTTTATTAGTTTTTTTTTTGTATGTTCTTACACTGCAGGGGTGTTTATTTTACTCTTTTGGTGGCTATAGAGTGAAATTTGGGTAGTCTTTTCACACCATTTTTCATACTTTAAACTATTTATCCTTTTGAACTTTTTCTCTACACCACTTTGGACTGTGATTTATTTTATACTTGTGTTGTTATATTTGCTTATTGTCGGTTTTCAATTTGTTAGCACAACAGTTAATCAACTAAATTCAGCACTAGGTTAAAACAATAAAAAGATGATGAATGAAACAAAAAAAGGGTTTTTCTGAATGTCCTAAATTTGGTGTGTGTGTACTGTTTGAGCACAAAAATTTGTCACTTTTTCTCCAGATGAGAAAGACGGGCTGGCAGTTTCTCTGAAGGAGTCCAGCACACTGGTGGAAGAGGCGAAAGAAAGAGAAGCTCAGCTGCAGGCCAGAATCAGAGCTCTGGAGAAACAGATTCAGTCTCTCACAGACAGAGAGCAAGAGGTACAAGCTCATGACTTCCTCATGCACAACATCAATCACAAAAGTACAGTCATGAGGTTGAGGTAGGCCTGCCTGCACAATACGTTTAAGAATTATCGTTATCGCAGTAAAAGTAAATGCAATATCTATATCACAGGGAAGTTCAGTAAATTACATTTATTTTACTTTTACATGCCAAGCATTTGTGTGCTGCATGCATAAACTGTAAGCTGACTCAACTAAAAATGTAAAATGCACAGCTTTTTTGAGTTGAATAAACTTTTAACTCAAGTACTGCACTTGACTCGATTTAGGTTGAGACAACTTAAAAAGCTCTATAGCAGGCGTGTCCAAACTTGGTCCTGGAAGGCTGATGTCCTGCAAATTATAGCTCCAGCTTGCCTCAACACACCTGCAAGGATGCTTCTAGAAAGCCTACTAAGAGCTCGATTGGCTAGCCCAGGTGTGTCTTATTGGGGTTGGACCTAAACTTTGCTGGACACCGGCCCTCCAGGATCAGCTTTGGGCGCCCTTGCTCTATAGCAAGTTGCCTTACAAGTTTAGGTTGCGTAAATTTTTTCTTTATTTCTTTATTTATTATTTTATGTATTTTTTACAGTGTATGTTGTTTATACAAATCTGACAAGTCAGATGGGGCCTTTACTACCTTTATCCCTGCCTCTCCAGTCGTTACAGTTAGGTGAACCTATGGCTGATGCCTGATGACAGGAGACAACAGCCATTTCCATCGAGGTTTTCATTCATTCGTGGTGTTTTCAAGTCTAAATGTTTTTTTTAATTTGGATTTAATTAACTCAGAAAAATAAGTTTTTTTTAAATTGCTGTTAATTGCATTAGCATTTCGCATGTTAAATATAGTTATCGCAACACTCAACAACAATATCGCATATTTTCCCTTTATTGTGCAGCTGTAGTTTGAGGCTTCCTAAAATACAGAAGAGTGTGTGGTAAAAACACTGTAATATCTCTTCAAGTGCTGGGTTCCACACAATTGATTTGTCTTAGGACAACATGAAGGAATTAAGTTAACTTATTAATGATTACAAATGTAAGTGGATTGAACAATTAAGTTCCTCAAAAACGAGTGCAGTAGGGGAAAAATAAATGTGTGTGTCCACAGATAGTGAAGCAGCAGCGTGTGGCTGAGGCAGCGATGGACAGCATGAAGCTGCAGATGGTGGAGTTGTGCCGCTCGGACACACTCACTCGAGCACGAGAGCAGCACGACAGAGACACGGCCGCCATCCGGGAGCAGTATGAAGCTCGACTGCTCACCCTGCAGCAGAAACTGGATTCCCAGTCGGAGAGTCTAGACAAGCAGGTCAGGGACATTGATCCTGAGTGCCGATTAACCCAATGAGGCCCTAATATTCTTGCAAAGTTCATTTTTTAGCTTGGAGGTACAAAAAAAGCTAAAAAAATAAAGTTTGCTACACTGTTAGTAAACATTCCAACCAGTAGTGGGTTTAATTAGTTTTAAAGTGACTACTTGCTGTAGTTCAATTACTTTTTCGCTGAAACTGTTTATTTAATTAAGTTTTTTTAGACAATTAATTACAGTTACTTATAATGTACTTGCCTTAAAAGGGAAATGAAGCACTCGGTCAAGTTTACATTATTTTGTACATCGAGTTGTACTTTATGAATATATATTAAACAAACTCGATTAATGTAAGCATTTAGCAGAAAACGGCATGTTTTACTGTAGATTATAGACCTATGGCGACGTCATCTTGGAATATCGCTGTGTCTGACGTCACAGGGTTGGTTCTGTTCCCTCAGCTGAACAGAGACAGTGGAAGTAATGGACTGAACACTGAGACTACAAAGCCCAATTTAACCCAATGCGTTAAGTTGTGGACGTGGAGCTCCTGCTAATACAAGCATCAGATGTGTCTAATATAAAAATTAGTGGTGGGCCATTATCGGCGTTAACATGCTACGTTAACGCAAGACTCTTATCAGGCGATTAAAAAAAATATCGCTGTTAATCTCAAAGTTGGGTTGGGAGCTGGTTCTATTCTACGCAAGCCATAATGACCTTCACCTTGATATTTTAGTGCGGATGTATACCTGGCCGAATTGTATTGTAGGTGGCGAGAACGAGTATTCGAACCTGTGTGTATTCCTACTGTGAAATTACCACATCAAATGTGACGTGCTAACATGGATGCAGTTCACTAGAGTGAATCTGATAAATGTTAGCACCACATCTAACTATCAGGCACCTGTAGAGTTTATGCGTTCGAGTAAAACATATACAAATAAAATGGAGCGGGTGCGTTTTAAAATGAATGACAGTGAATGAAAGTCAAACCGGTGAGCCGTCTGACAAAACAGTGCCCTTCTGAATCAAATCAGCAGGATGCCCTTCTGGATCTTATTTCGAAGACAAACTGACTACGCTTACATGGACATTAGTAATCTAGTTATTTGCCTTTATAGACAAAAATATAATTAAAGTGTTTACGTGAAGTGCTGTCATGTAAGAGTTTCCTGTAATTTGTGAAAGTGACTTTAACTGCAGTTCGGCAGTTTCACATTCACTCATGAACATTTAATTTATGCCCCTGTGACAAACTGGGCTATTAGACCAAATAAGGAGTAAGGACTGGTGAGAGAAATTTAATAACGCACACCAAATGGAAAGAAAAAAACTTCCGCATTTTGGTGTGTGAGTGTGTGTGTGTGTGTGTGTGGTTTACTGACAGCTGCGTGTGGATCTTGTCTGAAAATATGTTGAAAAGTCCTCCATGATGGTAATAGTTTGATTGCGGTGTTTACTTCAATAATGCCACTAATATCTGCATACTCCACATGTCTTAATTCCATTTCTGTTTAGTTCAGGTATGTCTTTAGTCGAAAAATCACAGTTTGGAGCTTATGTAGGCCTACAGTTCAACATTCATGCTTAACTGAATAAACAGTTAGTAAACACAAGCACATCTTATTGAACATCATTTATTTTCATCACCAATTATCACAGTTGAACAGTTTCTCAAGCAGTTTGTGATGCATTTTGGAAACAGGAGATGAGCCCCTGGTCTAATGCGCCACCTTGCTTGAGAAACCCGTTCTCAAAGACTTACTTTTAGTCATTATTTGGGTGGCACACATATTCTGAATGCCTTCGGCAGAATTCAAATGAGCCATTTTAATCTAAATTAATCTTGATTAGTTCCAAGATTACAGTGAGATTAATCTAAATTTAACAAATAATCTATGCCCACCTATAATATAAGTATGTATTTATTCTATTTATCTTTTTTCCTCTTTAAATTACTGATCATTTGATGCGTTTTGCTTCACTCTCTGTATTACACAGCCCGACTGCCTGCCTGGGTCTCAATCCCAACTAGTTTGGCTAATTGTGTCAAACATACTCCAAACTTTTTTTGGCTGATTTTGTTCTACATCAGTTCGATCTTTAGTATTGACTTCATTCATCATTTATGAGTGGATACCGCCAATATTTTTGGCTGGACACTTTCAGTCTCATTCACTTCCATTGATCTTTAGACATAAAAAAGCTTGTTATGTTACTTCATCTTGCAAACGGATATTTTCATTGGTGTATTATTCTTATTTTTATGTGTAGTCATGAACACGCTTGTTTGTAGAGCAAGTTTGACTGTTTTCTGCCATTTATTCATCGCAGTTATTTCTCCCATGGGCAGTCAGAATTTTATAAGCAATTGTAAAACAAGCCTGTAGTATATTGGTGCTGTGTGTGTTGAAGAGGGCAGCACAGGCCTGTGGATTTACCATATGTGTGTGTGTGTGTGTGTGTGTCTCAGGCTGAGGCAGGTCAGCGGCTGCTGGATCAGGTCCGTCAGCTGGAGCGTCAGAGGGAAGAGGATCAGATGGACAGAGCCTCGGTCATCAACACCCTCACGCACCGCCTGGAGGAGAGCCAGCAGCAGTGTGCCAAACTGCTCCACACTGGTACGTGGCATCCGCAAACTTCTGTTTATGTTTACTGCTGCTGGAGCCTCATGGGTAATCAGTGAAGTGGTCCAGAAGTCTTTCCCTGGAGTAGTTCAGCTAAACTACTGTACAGTGACTGAAGCAACAAATGAGAATCTGGGGGAGGGGGGTTTCCAGTCATTTAACTTATTGGATGGTCTGCTTTTTTTTATTTTTCTTTAGATCGTCTTATGAATTTCATTAAATACTGGGCAAATCTGTGTTTATTTGGAATCTTTTAAATCTCCATTTTTTTTAAACAAAGTGATATTAATAATGGTGATAATTATGGCTGCACAATATATCCTGTGAGCATCGATATTGCAATGTGTGCGTCTGCAATAATCACATCTCAGGATATGCAATTTTGAGTTGGCATTATAGTTCTCCAAAAACCACAGGTAAGACCCACAAGGTTTGTGGAGACGCTGCAGAATTGAATCATAATAGAGTAAGAGTTTTTCATCTGCATGTGTTTTTAAGGCCTGTGACTTTGTGAGCATTTTAAGAGAGTTTAAAACATTTTCATTCATTCATTCATTCATTCATTCATTCATTTTCTTGTCGGCTTAGTCCCTTTATTAATCCAGGGTCGCCACAGCGGAATGAACCCAGCGCAACCCATCTCTGGGAAACATCCACACACACATTTACGCACACACTCATACATTACAGACAATTTAGCCTACCAGCGACTCAGTCACCTTCTTGCTGTGAGGCGACAGCACTACCTACTGCGCCACTGCTTCGCCCCTTATAAAACATTTTAGTAGTGCATAAAGAAGTCTAATATAGATTAATTTTGTACAATTATTTATATGATGAAGACTATGCAGTGTTGTTTTACATTCGAATATTCAATACCGCTTGACTCTCTTCAGAAAACCAAAATTTCACTTTATTAATTGCTCCGCTATGTTTATGACTGTAGTTTCATTCATTCATTCATTTACTTGTCGGCTTAATCCCTTTATTAATCATAAATTACATGAAAATACATTTATATTTCACTCCCCTACAAAATAATCTGAATCAATCTAAAGTAATGACTTTGCAAATAGAGCTATTTAATTCATCTGTTGAAATTGTATTTATATCTTAATATGTATCGCAGAGAAATTTTCCAATATTATGCTGCATTCGTGATAATACTGTATGTATATGTTCATTTAATTTTTAAATTATAATATAAATATAATATAGAAATTAGTGCTGGCCCAAAACTCACCTCGATTAATCACATCCAAAATAAAAGCTTGATTTGACATAATTTAAGAGTGTACACTGTATGTTTATTATGTGTATATAATCGCACCCACGCACACATGCATGCATATATTTGAGAAAATGTTTAAATATATAATATAAATTTATATGATACAAATTATATATACATTTAAATATCTATGTAACAAGATTGTTTTTGTAAAGTTTTGTTTCTATCACATATACATAATAAGTAAATATAATGCACACATATATTATTTCAAAACAAACTTTTATTTTGGATGCGATTAGTCTTTGTCCAGCACTAATAAAAATAAAGTAACTAAGAATTTATTTGTAGTTATTTAACTTATGTTCCCCTTAAAAATGAACATTTGAAAATAATTTTTAAAATAATCAAGTGTTAAATTTAGTTTAAATCTTATAGTTCATAGAATTATAATGGAAAAAAAATTATAATAAACTGTTGTTTTCATTTATTTACATTTGTTTTTACTTTTGTTACCCATAAATATTATCTTTGAGCTATTTTGTTAGTTTTTAATAGAATGTTATTTTTAAATTAATTTTATAATAATGTATATTTTAATAAAGAAATAAAAAAATCTAATTGTTTAAGTTTTTATATATTGTATATGTTATTACTATAAAATTATCTTCTTTCATTAAGCACATTAGTATCTATTAGGCTTATTTTTTATATTGTAAAGAAATTATTGTTAAAATTAAGATTTTATTTGATCTAAAAAATTAATAAAATTTGTTGTTTCTATGTTCCCCCTCAACTTGTTGTAATTATTGCTTAAAATAAAATAAATTAACATTTTGTTACATTTTCTAATAGATATCATAGTTGTTTTTTTTTCTTGTACATTTTTTTTGAATGATCCATATTCACTTCATTTGTACCCCATCATTTTCCCCAGCAGTCAGTTTACATAACACAGTTACATAATGCAGATTCACAGCATCTTTTGTTTTAAAAGTCATCATGTTCTCAGTGTCTCCTGTAATGAATGCATTGAGGAAGATCAGCCCTCCCCTGCGCCTGTTACATCTTTCTCAAAGCTTCCTTTATTCCCTCAGGCTCTGTGCAGGAGATGAGCCAGTTACAGATGAAGCTCCAGCAGGTCCAGTCCGCTCGCACCATCAGTGAAGACATCAGCAAAGCCCTGCAGGTCAGCCAGTCAACCGCTCTCTGACAGGGTCATTAAAGGGATAGATCAAACAAAAATCAAAATGTCCTGTCAATTTTCTCACCCAGAGGTAGGCATTGGGCGATAACCAGTTTCAAGGTTTACTGCGGTTTGGAAAAGTCAAGGGTTTAAAATCCCTGAAATGTTTTGTTTTACTGTTACTATGTTTTTTTTTACAACTACTTTATTTAGTTTTTTCAGGGCCAAAGTATCTCCAGCAGAAAATCTACTATTAATCTCACGATTCAGCAAACATCTGACACACGAATCGCTTATCCACCAACATGCAAGCATGCTATAGACCTTAACAGTGCAGTGGCTTACTTTATATCCAAAATAGAAGAAAGATATCCAAAGATGACTTTTCAAGTTGTAAAGAAATCACTGTTTTTAAACTGATGAAGACAGCAGAAATATATTGTGTTCATTGGGGTGGAAAGTTAACCAAACATTTAAAAAATAACTTATTTTAGAGCAGTAATCACAATACTGTGATATTTTTTTTATCCAAGGTTATCTACCCAAAGGTCATCCAAGATAATGGTGACTTTTATTTTTCCTTCAGTAGAACATTAACCTCTTAATGCCCAAGATGTTTTTTTTACATGCATTTTTTTATTTCTCTTTGGTGTTTGAGCTTATTGGAACCTAAATACAATAGAAATCTAAGTGTCATCTGTTGATATGATGTACTTTTAGAGAAAAATGATGCCCGTATATGTGGACTCGTGGTCTGAATTTACATAAATTGCTTTTTCCTAACTGTTTTTAATGCATTAATAAAACGCACATATTTTTCAACATGTTTTGACTATCAGAGAGTAAAAACAAAATTTCTTTTTTCCCATTTTGGACGGTTAAAAATAGTGTTCGGGACATTTCATATGCTGCAAAACAGTTGCAGGATGACATTGTATGTTTGTAACAAAATATAAAACATTCAAAGTGTTTTAGAAAGCCACTTAAAAGCTAAAATGTGCTGTCCATGTTTGTGATTTATAAAATGGCAGTGAATGGTTGACAGGTTTTTAGATGGAAAAATAAACGCATTAATGAGTTCAAATCAACAGCCGTGGCACATTGAGGTCTCATGAAGTGCTGAAGATGACTAGAGCTTGCACTTTTTGGACTTTCCCAGAATATAGTAGGGTTATCAAGCTGTACTGCAAACGCCCTTGCATTTTTGATACTGTTAGCAAGACGTTGTATTCTGTTATTATGGAAACAAAGATTTCCTCCGAGTTTTGACAACTGGTTGCGAGATGCAATGAGCTTCATCCACTTGGAAAAAATTAGGTTTACACTAAATGACAATACTAGGGCTTTTTTCTGAAACATGGGACCCATTTAGAATTTTTTTTCTGAGCATGTCACATGATTAGGTACTTTATAAATACCCGAGGACTCGTAATCTTTATTAAAAATCTTTAATATTTAATCGTAATCTTTATTAAAAAAGACTTTTTTAATAATTTTGGGTTATTTATTTACATTTTTTTTTATAATTTATTCATTTTATTTGCTTAACTGTTTTTATTTATTTTATTATTATTTTGTTATTATCCTGAGTAATTTTTTCTTCTTCTTCTTTCTTTAAATGATAAATGTAATTCCAACTTGTGTATAATATTTAAATAATATTTGTTTAAATTTCTCTGCAAAAATACAAGTTATATCTGAAAAGTTTAATAAATAAATAAATAAATAAAAAAAGATGATGACTAGAGCATGCTTGAACAGGATTTCAGGTGCTGCAGTTTGTTGATGAATATTGGTGATTGTGTCATCAGCTCTCGTATTTGAGTCTATCAAAAGCCACAAGACTACAATCAGACTGCCATGGCACATGATCATGCACTTGAACTGTTTGACCAGGCTGTGGATTAAACCTAATATATTATAAATAATGTTAAGAGTCTCACACGTACCAATCATTTCGCTTCACGAGACATCAGTGTGATCAGGAGCCATAGCTATTGATTTAGACATCTTGGATGACCTGTGGGTGTAAAAATAAACAGGGCGTTTTCATTTTTTGTCGAAAATGGAAATTTTATTATATGGAAATGTTTAGCTTGTGTGTTTCTTCTGTAACAGGATGAACTGAGCGAACTGAAAGAGCAGATCAATCTGTATGAGTCGGCCATTAAATGCGGAGCCCTGGAGTCTAACGGAGACTGGGAGAACCAGCTGTCTGAGTCCTACATGGATCTGGGGATCAAGAAGTCCAAGTGGAGAAATGGACGAATCCACAGGTATCGCACTGAAGTGATGCGAATGATTCATTCGGGAAAATTCCATCATCATTTACTCGTGATTCACTTATCACAAGCCTGTTTGTAATGTTTGTGCGAGTAATTAAAAATGCTCCAATTATTGTTAAAATCTAACATACACCTGGGAAACTTTAGAGCGTACTGACACTACGTACAGTTGCCTTGAACCAGGACAAAACACGCTTGTCCCCCCTCCTCTCTTCCCTGACGGCCCACACTCAACATTACATTCGGGACTGGGCACGCTTGCGTCATCGATGATGCGCTGTTTAGTATGCACGCTCGCTCAGAACAGTTGAGATTGTTTCAGTTGAAATAGTCAAAGTCAAAGTCATCCATGCCTGAGCCCAATTCAGAGCACTCACACTTCTTAAATGATCCGGGAAACGGGCCTGAGCGCGGTTCAGATAGCATAGTGTGAGTCTTAAGTAGGGGTGTGAATCTTATGGGAATCATCCAATTTCAATTCTAGAAGTCACGATTCCATTCATAATGATTCTTGACCTACATTTTTTTTCCTATTTAGCTATACAAATACATCTTTCCAACTTTACATTTTAACCACAATTACCATTTCTATGATTTTGTATATGATTTGAGTTTTTTTTTATCACAGTACTGCCATCTTAAATGATTTCATCTTGTAACAAAGTTATATTCAGCTTGAACGAGCTCTGAATTTTACACAAACTTCAGATTACAAGAGCAATTATAAAGAACAAATTATTCCAAAAAAGAGAGCATTATTTTTTTTGGCAAGGAAATGTATTAAACGCAAGAAATATTTATATAGAAATTGTGTTAGAATATTATAATGAAACTGCTTGGAGTCACAGAGAACTAGCTTTAAAATATTATGGTTCACAGTGCTTCATTTACTGCAGCACTTTCACTTTCGTTCACAGTTTCTTCATCTTTGTCCAAATGATGCTAATTCAGCAGCATACTTGCATGCGCCCGTCAACGCTTATTTTTCTGTTTGTAGCTCACGCCCGCGCAAGCTCGCATCATCACAACCTGATTTGAATACAGAAACTTTTGAGCATCGATTGTGAATTTCAATTCATCGATTAATCAAAATAATAACTGTAGTAATAATAATAATAAAAAGAAAGAAATAATAAAAAAGAATTAAGAAACTTAATCAAACATTTAATCCTTTTTAATGCTACTTTTTTTAAAGGTTCACGAAACACCAAAACACATTTTTTGAGCTGTTGACAGTCATATATGTGTCCCAAACTGCTAAAAACACCGTTAGGACACATATTTCACTAAAAAGTGAAAATTGGTTGTTTTTGCGTTATTTCGTAAAAATTCGTACTTCCGATTTGAAACAAATTTTTGAAGCTGCATCATGGTCATGAGATCTTAGCGTGTATTCCAGCTTGTAGACTGGACGTCTGTACCTGGGAGTGCCTTATTACGTCTCTGAGTGTGTTGCATTAATGCATGAGTAAGGCTTGGTTCAAACCAATCAGCGTGCTCTATTGTGCAACTTCATTAATATGCTTGAGAGTTACAGTGTTCAGACAACAGAGAGACGCCGCATTGTGTTGCTAAGCGGGAGAATAAGAATTGTTTGGAGATACGGGTCAGTAGTGTTGCTTTTATAATTTGCTGCAGTGAAGGTTTTGTTTTTATTTTCCCGCTATGAGAGTGCAGCTAGACCCACGTGTGGATTACAGTGCACGCGACGCGCCATAGAAATACGTGTCTAAGGAACGTTGTTTACCCGAGAGCTTTTGTCATCTGGAAATGGTGAAATCTGGATTTGCTGCTTGTCCCCTTTTAATAAAGACGCGGATCCAGTTTGTGTTGATTGTCCTGTCTCTACAGATTTGGTAAGTTAGCGACTAGTGGTCTTTGTTTGTTTATTCAGAGGCAAAGTTAGTTCATATGGTCAGCAGAACTCTTTCAGTGTTTAAAGACGGACCATAGTCAAATGATTTTTAAGTTAAATCATGGACTGATAAGTTTATTATGGACTGAAAAATCTGCTGTAAATGCTGCTCTCCCGAGTGTAAACATGCAAGCGCCACAATCAAGCTTACCGTTGTGGAGGATTTTCACCGACAGGAATGACACACACGGCTTTCTGATGCTACCTACCAAGTGCATCTAAGTTATAGAGAAATGCGGAGGTTTTTTTTCTCTCATTCGCTGTGCGGTAACAAACATTGCATGAAAAATACACACTTCCAGCAATTCCTCAAATTAAGTATCTCGTTTGTCACGAGGGGCTTGAAAGAAATTGCTGAATGAAAGAGCCAAACTGCAGTTAAAGATTGTTTTGCCTCTGTGAAAATCAAATCCAAATTGACACTCCCATTTTTATGCAAATCTTTACGGACCATGCCTTTTTTTTCCTACTCCCCCCCCCCAAACAGAGCTGGACATGGCCACTTTCATGACCTTTACCAAAGTAGAGGTGTGAAAAAACCCTGCTGAAATAGATGTGTTTCATGGCCCTTTAAAGACTTAAAACGATGCATAATCAAAGCTAAAAAAAACAAACAATCAAAATGAAATAATTAGTCAATAATTAAAAAAATATCAACATCTGAAATTAAAATACTCTCCTCTTCTGTTTTTGGTAACTGTGGTAAAGTCAGGATATTTTTAGGACACCCCTTGAGTGCCTGGCCTGACGTCATTTTAATTAATTCAGTTTTTTCCCTGTGATATCAAAGCATGGTCAATTTAATGTGCTAACTACACTAACTATAACTGGTGTGTTCCAGCACACCTCATATTTCAGACTCGAACTTGAAGGAGGACGTGGTGCGCGAGCTGAAGAATGAGCTGCAGCGATGCTTGAGTCACTTGAAGAGCAAACGGCTGAAGATCTCCGAGCTGCAGGAGGAACTGAGACGCTCACAAAGCAGAATTGAGACACTGGAGACACGCATACAGCAGGCTGACAGGACCATACGGGACTCTCAGGTCAGACTGCTGACGCTGGGCCTGTGTGTCTGTGTGTTTGATCTGCTGCTGTAGATGCTGGACTCACATGTTCTGTGTTTGCTGCAGGTGAGGGAGAGCAGTTTGGAGAAACAGCTGGAGGAGTCTCAAGTCACAGCTGGCCCTCAGGAAGAACTCAGCAGACTGCAGGAGAGACTGGAGGTCTGGATACATTTGAGAAATAAAAAATTAAATGCATTTATGTGCATTTATGTCCCCGTAAACTATAACATATTTTATTATTCTTATAAGAAATGGAAAACTAAATACAGGAAAACAAAAATTTCCAAACATTTGAAATACATATTTTTTAATAGGTCTTTTTAATCAACATTAATTAGAAAAAAAGAATTAAGGAAACAAAACAAACATTTGATATGTTGTACTTCTTTTTATTGAATGAAACAACATGCAATCAGTATTGAATAAGAAAATTGTCCATAATTAATTATATTAACCTGTACAATAAGTTTAGGGAAGCAATGCCATAACGTAGATAAAATGTATAAAATAACCCTAACTGCTTAAACTAATTGAAATTAAGTTCAATATTTATTAATATTGTTGTTGTTGTTGTTGTTATTTTATTTATTTGACTAAGTTAAATTACTTATTATAATTAATATTTTATTCCATTTGACATTAGGTTGAATTTGTTTATTATTATTATTTTTATTTTAATTTAAATGTTAAATGTTTAATTACTTATTAATATTATTATTATTATTGTTATTTTATTTAGTTGACAGTTAAATTACTTATTATTTTTATTTTTATTGTTATTATTATTATTAATATTATTATTATTTTATTTTAAAATTGTTAAATTACAAAATTGTATTTTATTATTATTATTATTATTACTATTTTTTAAATTGTTAAATCACAAATTTGTATTATTATTATTATATTTATTTTATTTATTTGACATTAAGTTAAGTTACATATTAATATTATTTATTATTATTATTATATTTATTTAAAATTAAGTCAAATTGCTTCTTATTAGTTTATTTATTTGACTAAGTTAAGTTACATACTATTATTATTATTATTAATATAATTTTTTTATTTGACATTAAATTAAGTTGCATATTATTAGTAGTATTTTATTGTTTTGACAGTTAAATTACTTTATTATTATTATTATTATTATTATTATTATTATTATATTTTGAAATGGTTAAATTACAAATTTTTATTATTATTATTTTATTGTTATATTTATTTGAAATTAAGTTAAATTACTTATTATTATTATTATCATTTTATTTATTTGACATTAAGTTAAGTTACATATTATTATTATTATCATTATTATTATTATTATTATTATTATTATTATTATTGTTATTATTATATTCCTTTGACATTAGATTAATTTACATATTATTATTGTTATTATTACTATTTTTTTAATTGTTAAATTACAAATTTGTATTATTATATATTTTTATTTATTTGACATTAAGTTAAGTTACATATTATTATTATTATTATTATTATTATACCATTGTTTTATTTATTTTACTAATTAAAATTAATAATAATTATTATTATTATTATTAATTTATTTAAATATATATTTATTACCAAAACAAAGTTATAAAGAACATACAGAAGCTAATTAAACAATACGTTTGTAGATTAACCTATACCAAAAGAATAATGCAAGATGATAGTAAATTGATCCGCTCTGGTCTTTTGTTTCAAAAGTCGGTGTTGGGTGACCAGCCATCATCATCATTATCTGTATTATGAACTGCAGGTTCTGGAGAAGAGGAATCAGGAGCTGAAGCAAAGTGAAGACAAACTAAAAGCAGTGAACTCTGAACTCTGCACCAAGATGAGGGAGATGATCCAGGAGCTGGACCAGGAGAAACAGGAGGCAGCAGAGAGGTCACAAACTTCGTAATGCTGATAGAGCACGACTAATATAGTGATGCTTCCTCTGTGGCTGCTCAACTTCTGTGTGTGTTTGTGTGTGTCTGCGCTTGTGTGTGTTGTTTGTTCGTGCGTGTGTCTGTATTTGTGTGCGTGTGTGTGCAGGAATGAGAGGACTCAGCAGCAGTTCAGAGATGATGTGGTGAACGGTGTCCGTGAGCAGCTCACACAGGAACACACAGCTCACATCCAGCAGCTCAGCAGCCAACATCAACAACAAATCCAACAGCTCCAGTACTGCACCTTCACACACATACGCTCACCTTCAATATACACTCATAATCAACATGCACACATGCTCACCTTCAATATATATACTCATAACAAACACGCACATGGCCACTTCAAAATACAGTCCATAATTATTTCCTATTTAATCTTTTAAAGTGTATTTGAGGACTATTCAGATTTCTGTATCAGTGGTCATTCATTAGCAGCAAGTATCAGTATTTTTAAACATGAACATTGTCATGTTAATCTTTCCTACGGGGCGTCGCGGTGGCACAGTGGGTAGCACAATCGTCTCACAGCAAGAAGGTTGCTGGTTCGAGCCCCAGCTGGATCAGTTGGCATTTCTGTGTGGAGTTTGCATGTTCTCCCCCTGTTCGCGTGGGTTTCCTCCGGTTCCCCCCCTCAGTCCAAACGCATGCACTATAGATGAATTGGATAAGTTAAATTGGCTGTAGTGTATGTGTGTGAATGAGTGTGTGTGGGTGTTTTCCAGTGTTGGGTTGTAGCTGGAAGAGCATCCGCTACGAAAAACATATGCTAGATAAGTTGGCTGTTGATTCCGCTGAGGCGACCCCTGATTAAAAAAGAGACTAAGCCGAAAAGGAAATGAATGAATGAAACTTTCCTAAGACATTGAAAATTCTATGACTGTTTACTATGAGTGTAACGGATCACGGTTAATCCGTGATTCGTACGGATCACAACCCGCGGTTCAGAACACACATGACTCTCATACTAATACATTTTTTGCTTGTAGATTAATTCAAAAGTTTTAACGAACATATAGAGATCCGTGTCACGTCATTCAAATCACACTTATTTAAAGCACTTAGTCTTCCCTGTAAAATGTAATGATGGCGGAAGAAGTTGTGGTAGGTTATTGGGGATGTGGTGGGTTTCTTCGGTTATTAAAGGTGTTTTCTGTCACTACTTGTTTAGCATTAATGCATTCAATGTAAGCTGCACGATTAATCATTAAAAGATCGGGATCTCAACACCCACACAACATAAATTATAAATGATGGTGTTTTGCATTTGTTTATTATTTCTTTGAATCGCTGCATTCAAATCTGTGTTTGAAAATGCAAAAATCAAGAGATTCAGTCTTTAGTTTACAAACAGTAAAATAAAACAGAAGTACGGGGACAGTTTATAGTTTAGATAAAACCACTGATGTTATGGTAAAGATTTAAATCACCGTCATATGCATTTAACTTGACACTCAAATGACAGTTGTAGGCAGCAATTCCATTATTTAACCTGTAGGTGGAGACAGCTTCCCGTCAGAAATATGCCACTGAACAATTCTTCAAAAATAAGTTTTAAAATAAATAAGGGTTGTAAATTATAATGTTAGATTTCTACATTTAGCGTTATCAGCAACAGTAGCAGTAACAGTGAAGTTTTCACAGTACTGAATATTTTACCGTTTATTTTTATTTAGCTGATTGTTTCTTCATCTTATTTGTAATAAATTTACAGCTTCTAAGTTCTGTTTGCTTAAACCAAAAGTGTCTTGCAGAGCTGTTTTTGCAATAAATGGAAAGCAAATTACATCTGTCTTCTCCCCTTTTTGTCTGATCAGTACTAAAATGTAAAATCTGCTAATGCCATCCATTATACCACTTATACCCACAGAAGCCTAATTGCACCACACGTTCACTTGTTACCTACAAAAAGCAATCTGTCAGTTCATGATAGATTATGACATTCATTACCATCCACAGGTCAAAGCTGACGGATCTCAGTCAGGAAGTGTTAGCGGTACAGGAATGCTACCTTGCGGTTTGCAAAGAGAAGGACAAGTTGGAGGAAAATCTCCACAACAAACTTGAAGAAGAGAGGACATCGAAAGAAAAGGAGGTCAGGACTTCTGACCTATTCATTTTTATTTATTTAATGATTGTTTGCTTTGTTCATTTAATTGTTTTTGTTTGTACTTTTTTTATTTTAATTCATTTAAATTATTTTTTTTACTAAACTAAAAATAGTTTGTTTCATTGTTTTTGTAATATATGTATATTTTTGTTTAATTTAATTACTTAATTGAATCTAAATGTGATAGAATTTTAAAATAATAATTAATCATTTAATAATAATAATAATAATAATAATGATTAATTAATTGTATTTATTCATTATTAATATTTTTATATATTTATATTAATATTTTTAATAAGTTATTTTTACTTTTCAATATTATAAATTTGACATTTATTTGTTTAATATATTCAAATTAAAGTAATTATTTAAGTAATTGTAATTTTCAAAGTAATTTAAACCAATTGCACTTCCACCTTATTTAATGATTTGCTTTTTTAATTCATTTAATTGCTATTATTTTTTCATTTTATCATTTAATTCTTTATACATGTTAATTCCAAAAGATTTTTAGGATTACATTTATAAATAGAAATTTTAATTTAAGATTTTACTCTGTTTACACACCTTTCCTTGAACTCTTAACTATTCATTTAGTTAGTTAATTGTTTTATATTTGTTTAATATATTCAAATTACTTCTAGTAATTAGCTATTTAAATTAATTCATTATTTTAGTATAAATATACTTTTTAAACAAAATACATTTCCAGCTTATTTAACAATTAATAATTATTTTTATGTAATAATGTAATTGTTTATGTATGATTTTGATCAATTGAAATTGATAAATTAATATATTTATTTATATTTAATAATAAACAAAAAACGATTTATATATTCCAATAGCTATTACACATTTTGTATTATTTTACATACCTCAGCTTTAACCATTTTAATTATCTAGCTAATTAGTTAATTGGGTAACATTTTAGAATAATTATCCGTTAGTTAATGTATTTACTAACATTATCTAAGTATAAATAATCTTATTCAGCATCTATTAATCATAGTCCAACATTTTCTAATGCATTAAAATCCAAGGTTTTGTGTTAACATTAGTTAATAAACCATGAGATAACATGATCTAAAGTTATTTAATGGTCCCGTGGAAGAGCTGGCAGGACGAGCAGGAGACGGTTAGTGATGATCTTCAAAAATCCTTAGCTTATACTCCAAGCCAAGACGGCAGGATCTTACTGAATGTGTCAAATATTTTGCATGAAATTATAATTGGTCAAATTTCAGACATGTTTGTATTCATTATTAAACAACACAATAGTAATGTTTTAATTTCAGAAGAGTTCAATATTTGTTGGAGTACAACATTGTATTTTTTATGCTGACCAATTACTGCATTTTCTGCAAAACAACATGCTCTGCTTAACAGTAGTTTTATTGAATATTTTATCAGACAATTATATAAAATAAAACAAACATTTTTACTCACACTAATACACTTTCTTTATTAAATAAATGTAACCCTGGTGAGCAACTTAGACTTAATTCAAATACATAAAATCTTCATTACTCCTCACAGTGGTCTATGATTTCAACTATTTAATTTCAAAAACATACTCAAAAGCAAAAGCTTGCTGAATTCTCATCCCCAAAAATATCAAGCTATTATTTTTGTGAGTTTTAAATGCACAATATGTAAGATTAAGATTTAGCCTCAATAAAATATTAGTTATAAAGCAGAGGTCGCGTTTTTTTCAGCAGTGACGGAAAAATCTGAAGGTGATCCGTCATTTTGACGAATTATGTTGAGGATGATCTATTGTAATTTGTAGCTAACTGTAATTCCCACTCTTGTCCGGCTGATGGCGATTGTCCTTGTTTTGTCTCCTCTTTGTCACCGCTGCGTACAGTTGCAAAAATGTCACAGCAGCTGAGTGTGAGAAGTTTCTTTAAACGTCCAAATAGTTGCAATATTAATAATAAAATTGAAAAAAAGAGGAAGTGATGCAGTGGACGATGGAAGAACAAACAGACAAAAATCCTCAGTCGCCGACAGCTGTTACGAGCCAACCAAGGAGGCCAGGTGCTTTGGAGTTCGTTGTGAGCACTAACGAACGCTGAGGGGTGCAGCCGCGCCCCTGGTGCAGAAGGAGCGTGTGCTGTTGTATTTTTTCCTGGCGAAACGAGTGTTTGCAGTATCGGGAAATCCCACATTCAGAGAATCCAGCAAACTTAGTTCTGATCACAGCCTTAGGAGAAATGTTTACTAACTACAAAACGCTGACTGAAGTGGCTCCTGTAATTCCGGTCTTTGGTCACGAAAAGTCGACTTTCCGAGGCAAAGAAAGAGTTTAATGACAACTGCCTCTGCATCAGTCTCCCTTGATGCGTTTGATTACGCACAGGCAAGCACCCAGTTCAGGTCGACGCAGGAGGAAGATATGAGTTAAGGCAGATAGGAGTTTTTGTTCATTTGTCAAGTAAATAAATGAATAATTTAACCTATTTGCTCGTCGTTCAAGTTCATGATAAAAATATGAATGAAAAAAGGGATTAGAAAGTCTGCAAATTAAATAACGATCAATAATAAGATATGATTACATTTTTACAACCCTCTCCGTCAAAATGACAGACAATAAGAAAGTCTAACGTGAACTTTTCTATAAAGATAATATATCGTATAAGTAAGGGATAGTCAATGGCTTGACGTGCGTTAAAGAATTTTAATGCACGACGTAGAGGTTAACGCAAAGTGCATTAAAATCCTTAAACACTGCCTGAAGCACTGCCTGAAGCTTCCAACATTTTTAAACACGCGCTTTTCTTATACATAAACTGCCGATTTGACTTTAAAATAATTATATTCTCGCTTGAAAAACTCTTGAACTTAATTTTGTGGCATAATTTATGAGTATTTTCCTAATTTTGTGGATTCCCGTCCGCCATAAACAGTCCTAATCTGTTTCCTGTGCAGCGCATGCGAGTTGCTATGGTAATTTTAAACGTTTGGGAGAAGCACGTTTATTTCGAGCTGTGATCAAAACTGACTGGAACTACCTGTGCGTTTCAACGAAAATAATGCACACCATCCAGCCAATCAGAGTCAAGAATTTCACCAGACCATGGAATAAGATTATATATATAAATAAATATGAGTAATAAACCACTGGAACAGTGCTCTATATTTTGTTGTATTTGCATTGTTCCAAATGTTTCAAAGAATGTTCAAATCTAGAGAAATAAGCAATTTTAATGAGTAATTGACACCCTCAGTTTCAGGTTTAGTTTATATAGAAAACAGGGAAATGCTTTAATATGTTGTGTGTGTTATATAAGACTATGAGTTTCAGCTTTTTATTCTACATAGTATGTATCTGTCTTTTTTTCTGTGTATTCCTGATCTCAGCGGCTTCAGAAGTCTGAGGAGGAGGAGGTGAGGAAGGCCAGGCAGTTGGACACTTGTGAGGGAGCGTGCCAGACCAGTTCCTCTGAGACGGCGGGTCGGCTGATTTCAGAGGAGGAGCTGGAGGTCCAACTTGGTGCTCAGAGAGACACGCTGCTGCGAGAGGCTGCGGCAGCACAAAGCAGAGCCGTGGAGGAGGCTGTGCGGCATGCGGAGAGAGAGATGCTGGAGAAACACACTGAGGACATCACAACTCAGGTGACTCGATTACTAGAACAGTATTATGTATTTTGCTGACTTATGTATTTGCATTATTCCAAATGTTTCGAAGAATTTAGATAAAATCTAGAGAAATAAGCTATTTTAACTTGTAATTAACACTTTTGCTGTTTCCCGGATTGCTATAAAACCAAACCAGAAATCGAAGATGATTTAATATGTTGTGTGTTTTATTAGACTGCACATAGCAGCATTATAATAGAAGCCTGAAATGTATTTATTCTGATAAATCAGAGCGGCTTTTTCTCAATAATTATGAGCAGAAAAACTGGACTGTGTCATAATAAAAGCTCCTGAAGTCTGGACAGTGGCATAATAAAAGCTCTGCTGCTTTTTTCCCATGTCATGCTCGTCTATCCTCAGCAGCTGCTTTAGCGTTTCTCTCAATTCACTGCTGCAGCTTGCAGTCTTACTCCACTTAAACTACCCTTGTTGAATACTTTAGCTCATCCATCAACATGATTTCTGCAGTTCTTTATGATCTAATGAAGACTACAACTCCCATGATTCCACACTCAGTCATGCAGTCATAAAAATGCGGCTTTGTTTGTTGTGACTATGTGCCCTCTAGTGGTGAAAATGACACACTGTGCCTTCTATAATCATTAATAATAATAATAATTTCTGTCTCTAGGTCGAAGGTGCGATATCGAGGGCTCGTTCTCGATGGCTCCAGGACTTGACTTCCCTTCCAGAATACAAAAGCAGCCTGCAGACAGAGAAGGCTGAATGGGAGAGACTTCAACAGCAGCACGTCCAGGAACAGGTGATTCTTGTTTAGATTGCTGGAAACAGGGCTGGGTCTGGATTCAGAATCTTGATTCAATTCGATTCAGAGTCAACATATAAGCATCATATTAGCAAGTCAACATATAAGCCATGTGTTTGACCATGCAAGATGCAATAAGCCACAAAAGTCAAGTAAATTCAGCTCTCACAATCTTCAGGTTGCTTTCACAAACCTTCACAAATCTTCAGGTTGTCTTTTTCATAGTTGAAGGCAAAATTATTTGTTAAATATTTCCCAAGCGATGTTTAACGGAGTAAGGAATTTTTTACAGTACTTCCAACATTTTTGTTGAACGTTTCTTTTTGTTTGGCTGGAATCTAATTTTTACATTTAAAATGCAATACAGGAAAATATAGGAATATAAAAAAATGAAATATGAAATTAATAATAAATGTTATTAAATATAAATATAAAAAGTTTAAAACAAAATGAAAATATAAAAAATAAATTTATATTGTATATAATAATAATAATAATAATGAATTTAATTTATAATGCACTTTTCTAAAACCCAAAGCGCTTACAAGAAAGTAAAAACAAAAAAGCACAGTAAAAATAAAAGAGATATCACAAATTAAAAACAGTCCTAAAAAGATGAGTTTTAAGCAGCTTCTTAAAACAGTCCAAGGAACCAGCATTCCTAATGTTAGTAGGAAGAGCATTCCACAGTTTGGGTGCATGGACAGAGAACGCCCAACCTCCCATGGTGCCGAGTTTGCAGCTAGGCTTAAACAGCGTAGGACCCGAGGCAGAGTGTAGACAGCGAGAGGCAGAGGAAATGGATATCAAGTCACAAATGTAAGCTGGAGCAGAACCATGAACCGCTTTTTATGTTAAAATCAATGTCTTAAAATCAATACGAGAATTGACGGAGTTAAGAAGTGATGTGGTGTCAAATGATGTAGGTGACAAAATGCGTGCAGCAGAATTTTGGATGTATTGTAAAATATTGAGAGAATTAGCTGGTAACCCTTCGAACAGAGAATTGCAAAAATCCAAGCAAGACGTGATAAAAGCATGGGCAAGTGTTTCAGCGTCAGGCCTTGACAGGAAAGGATGTAAGCGGGCTATATGTCGAAGATGATAAAAGGCTGTTTTGGTTAAATGTTTATAATAAGGCTTCAGACTAAGCTGAAGATAAGCACCTGCGGAGATGGTGGTTAGACAGACCCATCAACTGGTAACTGAAATTCACTACACCTCTTGATGTAAGATATATTCACAGCTTTAGAGAATACATATTGAATCAATGACATAAAAAACACGTAAATATTATATACTATATTTATACTGTAACAATGGCTAGATGTGGGACAACGGAGTTGAGGATCAAATAGCAGTTTATTAATAGAATTGTCTTGCAAGCAAACGTCGAAACAAGAACAAACAGGTGCATACAGATAGTCCAAAGTGTGGTGAATAAACAGGCGCATGGTCGGTGCAGGCGGCAAACAATGTTAACAAAGAAACAAAGCAAAGGGACAAGGCCAGGGAAAATGTGTCGTAATGCTCACTTAACAGTTTAACAAGACTCCGCAACGATGTTCCTGTGTGTGCTGAGTTTATAGTCCTTGAAATCAGTCCATAATGATCTTCCGGCTATGTGTGCGTAATCACTTGGAATCAGGAACCAGTGTGTGCGAGGTGCATACTGGGAGTTTTAGTTTGTTAATGTGGCGTGGATTTCTCCAGTGATCCCCAGCCGCTGAATTGCTGGTGATCGTAACAATAACACTTGATTTGCCCAGCCTAATTAATTAATTAATTTCTCCATATGTACATTTTACTTGCACAACATGATGGATGTCAAAACCAATAAGTTTTAGTTAACTTTTGACTGAACCCTAATTGGTACTGAAATCTGTGCTTTCGGGTTCCACATGCTCAACGCTCTTCTCTTAATGGCAGGTCTCTTCAGCGGTGAAGTCAGCGGAGGAGCGGTGGCAGGACACACTCCGCTCTAAATGCAGTGAGCTGGAGGATGGAAACAGGAGATTAGAGGAGCTCCAGGAAGAAGTTCTGACCCTCAGTGCTGAGCTGGAGCGCTCGAGTCAGGAGCGGGACGCCCTCGTCAAAGCAGAGCTGGCTGCAGCCCGAGACGCCTGGATCAGGGACAAGCAGGAGGACATGTCCCGCCTCAGGGTGCAGCTCCAGAGAGAGCACAAGCACAAACTACAAGCTGTCCTGGAGCAGAACCTGGAGCAAACTGGCAAGCAGAGAGAGACGGAGCTGCAGAGAGTCATCAGAGAGAAGGAGCAGGAGTGGAGCGGCGAACAGGAGAGCAGGTTACAATCATCCTAATTAAAACGGCAACACAAGCTTTAACAAACACTTTTGAATTTATATTCCCTGGAATTTTAAATTTAGTTTGTTATTGTTTTTGTGATTTATTTTTTTTATTTTATTTTATTTATTTTTTTATATTTTTTAAAAATCTTTTTCATACTAGCACTAATTCAGGGTGTCCACAAGCTCTTAATAAGTATTAAAAGTTGATAAATCAATGTAGAGAAATGAAAGGCCCTTAAAAAGTATTAAAACGTCTTCAATGCTATTTTGCAAGGTATTAAACTCTATATCATTTTTGATTATGCAGTGTATGGTGTATGCTAAAGTGTGCCTGAATTAAATCTCTTATCAGGATGCTGTGTAGTTTATAAAATCAATGAAATCCTACTAGATTTAACATCAGGCTGCTTTGTTTACTGCATTAATCAAGGCAGCACCCTTAATTTCTGCAGTTCTATTGGCGCCGACCTGCTGAATTAGCTAGATTTAATAGATTTGTATTCAGTAAATGTATAATCTTTTAGTTTTGGATTAGTTTCCTACATTAACATTTATAAGTTAATATACTGCGAGTTAAAAGCTCGCCAGTGTTTCAGGTTGAAAAGTGGTTTTAAGGTCCTAAATGAATGGACAGAGTCTTAAAAAAGGTATTGAATTTTACTCTGACTTCTGTATATACTCTGTAATTAGTTTTTTTTTTTCATATTTCTAACAGGTAATTATTTTAGTATTTTAAGTTAAAATATTAATACAAATATTACTTTATACACATTTATATAAATACTTTTATATTAAACGTTATTAATAGAAACGTTTTAGGAAACGTTATATTTTAGGAAACTTTATTAGGTACACCTTACTGGTACCAGGTTGCACTTCTTTTGCCTTCAGAACTGCCTTAATCCTTCTTGGTATAGATTCAACAAGGTACCGGAAATACGCAGTTGCTACAGATTTGTCTTTTGGACATCCATGATGTGAATCTCCCGTTTCACCACATCCCAAAGGTGCTCTATTGAATTGAGATCTGGTGACTGTGGAGGCCATTTGAGTCCAGTGAACTCATTGTGATGTTCAAGAAACCAGTCTGAGATGATTGGTGCTTACTGACATGGTGTGTTATCCTGCTGGAAGTAGCCATCAGAAGATGGGTACACTGTGGTCATAAAAAGATTGATATGGTCAGCAACAATACTCGGGTAGGCTGTGGTGTTGACACGATGCTCAATTGGTACTAATGGACCCAAAGTGTGCCATGAAAATATCCCTCAAACCATTACACCATCACCAGCAGCCTGAACTGTTCACACAAATCAGGATGGATCCATGGTTTATGTTGTTGATGTCAAATTCTGACCCTATACCATTCAAATGTGGCAGCGGAAATTGAGACTCATCAGACCTGGCAACGTTTTCCCAATCTTCTAATGTCCAATTTTGGTGAGCCTGTGTGAATTGTAGCCTCAATTTCCTGTTCTTAGTTGACAGGAGTGGCACCCGGTGTGGTGTTCTGCTGCTGTAGCCCATCTGCCTCAAGGTTGGACGTGTTGTGTGTTCAGTTTCTATCAGCTGGAACCAGTCTGGCCATTCTCCTCTGACCTCCGGCCTCACAGAACTGCCGCTCACTGGATTTTTTCACTTTTTTGGTGGTAGTGTGGTGTGGAGAGACCCCCCCCCCATGATTGTGAAGCGCTTTGGGTATATGGCCATACACAATAAATGCGCTATATAAATCCACACATTACATAACATTACATTCTGATGCTCGGTTTGAACTGCAGCAGTTGGTTTTGACCATGTCTACATGCCTAATTGCACTGAGTTGCTGCCATGTAGATTAGAAAAAATGTGCTAACAAGCAGATGGACAGGTGTACCTAATAAAGTGACCGGTTAGGGTACATTATAAACATTATTTTATCATTACATATATAGCTGTTATGTTGTAACATATATTGATATATTGATTTTGGGGTTTTATTTACATACAATTACTAAATACTATTTTATGTACTGCAAGATAAAATAAAAATCTCATCCTCAGATTGGCTGTTTTTAGATCTGCTGTCAGGGTGGAGGTTTCACAATAGATTTCGAAAACTCTATTAAGCGTACTTTTATACCTGTTTATAACTTTTTAAACTTTTGCAGCTTTTAAAGGGTTTATTTTTTCCAGTGTCTTGGCGCTGTGTCCTGAGATACAGACCCCCCTGTCTTAATAAGGATGTCATTATTATTAGTTTTTTACTTTCTGCTTTCCCTGATGTCACATTATTGCATTTGTTTGATTCTGGGTGATTTTTATATTCATGTATGCTGCCAGTGTAAAACTTTAATCAAAGGTTTTCTTTTTTTTTTTTTTTTTTTAAGTCTCGAACGGTTTGTTTTGTACCATGCCCTGTGCTTGGTGTTCTCATGTGGTTTTCCAGTGACTAACCTTTCAATTTTTGACACCGGTATCTAAACTTAATCACACACCATGTCTATCTAGACGTTTTGATTTTTCCACTGCTACTGTAGGTCTTTCACTGATGTTCGTTTATCACAGCTTCATGATGTTTCTGGTTTGAAATCTTGTTTTTTTTATCTGATATAAATAGGAATGTGCCTCTCATGTACTTGAGATCCAATCAGTCAAAACTCGGGTATAAAGTGGGGGTTAGACTCTTTCTGAATATGTGGTGTTTTAAAGGCCTGTTGTTTTTCAGACTGCAAGAGGAGAGGCAGAAGCTGCTGGAGGAGCTGCTACAGGACCTGAAGGAGGCGCTGCAGGAGGGAGAGGAGAGGAGAGAGAGTCCTGAGGATACAGAAACCACCAGATCCAGAGTCTGGGAGATCTGCAGACAATCACTCAGCCAGGCCAAGCAGGAGTGGGAGAAGGTGAGCAAAACTGGCCGTTACATGCTACGGTAATGCTAAAAATTTCCGGTTCAGGGATACATTGAAACTAAAGCTGCCAGTATGTGGCAGCTAGTACAATTTTTTTTACGTCTAGTGGTTCCAAACCTCTATGAGTTTCTTTTCTTCACACAAAAGAAGATATTTTGAAAAGACCTTTAACCACTGACATTCATTTTAGGAAAGTCTAAAACTATGGAAGTCAATGGTTACGGATTTTCAACCTTCTTTAAAATATCAATGTAATGAAGTATATTCAGCCATCTTAAGCCATCAGGATGAAGATGGAGAGCTCACTAATTATGAACGATTTTAATACTGAAAATAAACACAGACGATATGGCGGCAGCCCCTCACAGATGATTTCTGCCAAACTGAAAGCTAAACCAAACACAAGCTCCAATCCTGGGCCTTGTTTCAGAAAGGAGGTTAAGTGAGAACTCAGAGTATGTTAACCCTGAAATGAGAGAAACTCTGGGTTTTCAGTTTCAAAATGGCAGGTTTGTAAATTTTTTATTTTTATTTTCATATTTTTCATATGACACATGTTCAAGTTATAGCTCAAATGAAAGCTCTTGCCGGTGCTCATACAGTGTAGCATTCTTTTTACTGAATTATATTCACATATCAAACAGTTGCCGAATGAATCGCGGTGTTTCCATGGCGCAGAAGTGGAAACAATACATTTATGATCAATAAGCAGCCCCAGATAGCACAGACAGCTGTCATCTCTTACTTTATGCTGTACGCTTCAGGGCCATTCTCCTCTGTTTTTGAGGTGATGTGCATAAGTAATCCTTTTATTTGTTTAACATGGTCCAAACACAGTGAATTATGTTTGATCAAACAAAAGAATAGTGAAATATGAAAACAATGATCGATCCCTGTGACAGCACCTCTCATCAGTTGGAATAAAATAACTTTTGCATAGATTATGGTAGAGACATTTTCTTTTTCCTATGATTACAGACATGTGCAGGAACCACCAAAATTAATTACAGCAAACTAGACCACACAGAACCTAAAAGGTACACTTTTATATTTGAGTTTATAAAACAAAAATACAAAAAGCGCCTCTTTTTTCAGGTGTTTATTATAACACAGAAAACATATACAGTTATTTTAAACACTTTCAATAGTGTTTTATGAAAATTCAAAGGGTTTTCTTTAAAATGATACCAAAATTTTGCTGTTACACCTCTGCATGCGAATTTGGGAAGCTTTTAAATTTGGGTAGGCAAAATCCAGGCGGAAATCCCAAAATAAAAGCAGAGTTTAACTGGTTAAATCTAAAAACTGAATTAGGCGACAAAAATAAATGAGGAAAATAAGAACCGAGATCTTTAATGTACACGACACCCGAACTAATTAAACTCAAAATTACACAGGTGGCAAAACACCCAATCTAATCTAACAAAAAATCCATCTTAACTAAAACAAATCTAACAAGATGGTCGAAGGCTCAGTTTAGAATCACACAAAAAACATCACATTATTTTACTTATGGCCAACGAAGTTCAACAAGCAAACTCGAATTAACACAGTAAAATGAGATAATAAATCACTAAACAGCCGAAGCATGTCAAAAACAAATTGCGTGGAGCACAAAAGATACGCTAAGGCAGAGGGCACAACACACACTTGTCTGTCGGGGCTTTACATGCCTGTGGCTCGTCAGGGGATTAGTGGAACAGACACTGTCATGATGATGATGATGGACAGATGCTGAACCAATAAGAAACCCAAGAGTTGAGTAAGCAGAGAGGAGGGTGAGACAAATAAATACACAAAGTAAGAAAACTAACTTCAAACATAACAATGTCCCAAATATTATCCTTGCCCAACAACCACACATCATAGAAAGCAAATTTATTGAGCGCTCCATTCTCCAGAGAAACACACTGAAGTTTTTTTTTGTTACTCTTCCACCTCAGAGCAGTGAAGATAAGCTGAGACGTGTGCTGAAGGAAGCCCAGGAGCGTCACGAGGCAGAGATCGGTAAAACTCGCCTCACACACACACACACACACACACACACACACACACACACACACACACACACACAACAACAGACTCTTCCCATCCTCACGGCTCTTTACCCTCAGCAGGTCTGAGGAAGCAGAGTGAATGTGGATCTCCTGCATGTGCTGAGGCTCTTTCCAAACTCCAGAAGAAGAACCAAGATCTCCAGCGGCATCTGGAAAAGGCCTGTCGTCAGCTGCAGAGGAGCGTACGAGAACACAAAAACACCCTGCAGAGAATAAAAGGTGCTGCTTATTTCATTCATTCATTTTCTTGTCGGCTTAGTCCCTTTATTAATCCGGGGTCGCCACAGCAGAATAAACCGCCAACTTATGCAGCAAGTTTTTACGCAGCGGATGCCCTTCCAGCTGCAACCCATCTCAACATTCACACACACACTCGTACACTACGGACAATTTACCCTACCCAATTCACCTGTACCACATGTCTTTGGACTGTGGGGGGAAACCGGAGCACCCGGAAGAAACACGCGCGAACACAGGGAGAACATGCAAACTCCACACAGAAACGCCAACTGAGCCGAGGTTCGAACCAGTAACCCAGCGACCTTCTTGCTGTGAGGCGACAGCACTACCTACTGCGCCACTGCCTCGCCCTGCTTATTTAACTTCATTAAATAAGTCGTAATTTTACAGATGATTTTATCCATAGCAAATGACAAAGAATGCAGATGGGATCAACGATTATTTCACAAGACTTCTTTTTCTTGTTCATTTCTGCAAAAAATGCAGTTTCATTCTTTGTTCAAGAGTGCGTGTGAAGAAGTGTTAATGCAAATTATATAAAAAACAGCGAACATTACTCCCATTTGATGTCATTATGCTCGTCTTGTTTACTGTTGGTTGTTTGGTTACCAATACTACACGGTCTGACAAAAGTCTTGTTGTCAATCCCAGTTGTAGACTACATAAAGGAATGACCATGTAAATGGTTTTTTTTGCTTGTCTGTTGCTTCCCCTCCCCTGTTTGTTTGTTTGTTTGTTTGTTTGTTTGTTGATCTAAAGAGAATAAAATGTTGATCACAAGACAAGAAGCAACACCATGTGGAAAAAGTTTTATTTGTCTAATGGTTGTTTTTCTTGTGAAATCAGATGAGCACGAGGCAGCGCTGCAGAAGGAGCAGCAGCGTCATCTTAAAGCTCTCGAGGAACTGAAACAAACCTCAAATGCTGAAGCACTTACAAGGTTTGTAAACACTTCAAGTTTATTTGATTTCTTTCATAAGAGCATGTCATTGACTAAGAGTGGAATGGATCTTGAGAGTGCCATTAATAATGTCCGTCAATGATTCAGTGGTTCAGTCGGCCAGCAGAATCTTCAAGCAGGTCTTGAGGAAATGAAGGAGCAGTACATGAAGGCAGTGGAGAAAATCAAAGGTGAGAGCCAGACCTCTATAAAGATGCTTTACATAACTTAACACATTTTAAAGGGCCATGAAACCCCCTCGTTTCAGCAGGGTGTTTTCACACCTCTACTTCGGAAAAAGTCAGAAAAGCGGGCGTGTCCAGCTCTGTTTAGGGGGGAGTGTCGGAGGAACTAAAGTGGGATGGTGTGGGAGTGTCTATTTGAGCACGCGCGAGTTTCAGTCAAAATACTCACACGAGAAAGTGATGGTGTATTTTTTACAGTCATTGTGTTTAACCTACATGGACATCTGTAGTTGAATTATTTGCCAGATTATTAAATGTTGGACTTTAACTGCAGTTTGGCTCTTTCATTCAGGGAATTCATTCATGCCCCTCGTGACAAACGCGATATTTGATTCGAGGAGCTGCTCTAAGCGTGTATTTTTCATGCAATGTTTGATACCGCACGGCGAATGAGAGAAAAAAAAGCTCCGCAATTTCCGGAAACTTAGATGCACTCGGCAGGTAGCGTCAGAAAGCCGCGTGTGTTATTCCGGTCACAAAATGCGGTGCTATGTTTGCACTCAGTGCAATAGTTAACTTAATTCGATACGAACAAACTGAATAAACAAAGAGCACTGGTCGCTCACTTACCAAATCTGTAGAGACAGGACAATCACCAGCAACTAGAGCCGCGTCTTTATTAAGAGGAGACTACAAGCGAATCCGGATCTCAGCGTTTGCAGATGAGAACAGCTCTCAGGTAAACAATAATCCTCCTTGGACACGTAAGTTATTGTTGTCGAGCGTCGCGTACACTGTTAATCCACACGTGAGTCTGAGCTCTCACAGAGAGAAAATGAAAACGAAACTTAACTGCAGCAAACTATAAAAGCAACACTTCACGCTTGTTTTGCCAACACAACGTGGCGTCTCTGGTGTAAACAGTGACACTAATGAATATTAATGAAGTTGCAGAATAGAGCGCGCTGATTGGTTTGAACCAAGTCTTACTCATGCATTAATGCATCACACTGTAAGACGTAATAAGAGTCACTCATGTAGAGACGTCAAGTCTGCACGCTGGAATACACGCTATTATGTCATGACCATGACGCAGCTTCAAAAATTCGTTTCAAACAGGAAGTACGAATTTGCTTGAAATAACGCAAAAACAACCAATTTACACTTTTTAGTGAAATATAGGTGTCCTAATAGTGTTTTTAGCAGTGTGGGACACATATACGACTGTCAACAGCTCAAAAAATGTGTTTTGGTGTTTCGTGACCCTTTAAGTAAGTAGTAAAAAGTAAGCAATGTAGTTATATAGCGCCTTTTGCAAACAAGAAGTCTCAAAGTGCCTAACAGTAAAAGAAAACATTGATCTAAACTGGTTAAAATCCAAGTACAGATACCACCAAAATGAATAGTCAAGTTTATTAAAAGTTTGTCCAAAAAGATGTCTTTTAATGTTTAAAAAAAAAAAAGTAAATTAATGTTTCCCGTATTGTTTCAGAGTTGGTGAGAAAGTTTTAACAAGCAGCAATGCACCAAATTTTCAAAATGAATTATAATTACAGTAACAAATGTTGTGTATTCTAAAGATTTGGATCATGCTAATTAATGCTAGCAACATGTTGAACGCCAATTGTTAAACTATGTTAAAACATGCTACATGCATTTGCTAAATCATGTCTACATGTCGACAATTAAGCAATGATCCTAGCCATGTTGTTTTACATACAAACAATGTAAAAAAAACAAAAAAAAAACATTTTAGTCAGCGCCAATAGCCTAGTGGTTAAGTGCACCGACATATGGCACTGTGGTGCTCACGGTGACCTGAGTTAAATTCCTGGCTCGAGGTCCTTTGCTGACCCTTACCCTTTTTCTGCTCTCAATACTTTCCTGTCTGTAACCTCCACTGTCCTTTGCAATTAAAGGTGAAAAACCCCTAAAAAAAAAAACTTTTAAACAGCATGCTAGCAACATTTCAAATGCAAAACCAAATGTTAGTAATGTACAAACGTGCTATCAGCATTTCAAATCATGCTAGGAAATGTTTAAATCTGAAATATTAGCATGGTATTCATGTGCTAATACAAGTGTTTAAAACTGTAATTATTAGTGTTTTAAAACTGTAACGAGGTTTCAAACATGCAAAAGATATAAAAGCAACACTGATCCGTATCTCCAAATAGATTTGCTTCTCCCACTTGTTTTATGAGCACAACGTGGTGTCTCTCTGCCATCTGAACACTGTACAGGTACAAACAGTCTTCGAAGCGATCATGCATATTAATGAAGTTGCACTTCATACGCAATAGAGCGCGCTGATTGGTTTGACTTTGAACCAAGTCTTTCTCATGAATGAATGCAGCACACTCAGAGACGTCACGATGAAAAATATGCACAATAAAGCTGAAGCCATTAGTTGCTGCGACGTTGTGTATTTGTAGGAGACATGCTGCGTTACCTGCAGGAGAGTAAGGAGCGTGCGGCAGAGCTGATCAAGACTGAGGTCCTGAAGGAGAGGCAGGACACGGCCCGGCGAATGCGCAGGTATTACCTCACCTGCCTGCAGGAGCTGCTGGAGGACGGAGGACAGAGCGCAGGGTATGGAGAAGCACAGAGCACAGAACTCTGCTCTGCTTTTCTGACTTCTCTGACTGTTTTCATTCTACATTTTCTTTCTCCAGAGCAGAGAAGAAAATCATCAACGCTGCTAGTAAACTGGCCGCCATGGCTAAAGTCCTGGAGACCCCGGTGGCCAAACGCAAGCATCCGAGAATGCAGAACGCTTATGGTAAATAAAAATATCTGTGTTAAAGTGGCTGTAATATGCTGTTTTAAAGCTTCCACTCTGCAGGAAATGCTTTCCCTACTTAGATTCCAAACCATGTGACGCAGTTGGTCTGGATGCTTTCTATTGTGCAGCGGTAGAAGTTCACCAATATCTTAAAAATCTTAAATCAAGAAGCATTTTCTAGAAAAGTTACCAGAAAAGAAAATTAATTATTAAACATACACATTTTGCACACAACAGTGCACACACACCAGTAGGAACTATATAAACACAACACAAAAAAGTGCAACAGTCTAACAACCTTATAATCTTTCATAGTCATTATTCATTTGTTTACTGTTAACCTCACTTAATGAGAATAGTGGGCAATGTTTACAGCACAAGACTGTTCTTGGTTTAATTTTGGAGACTTGGGGATCTTTGGAGACTTGGGGATAGAGTGTTAGTTGCAGCAGATTGATTTTACAGCACAATGTTAAACCATGTTCAGTCGTGGCCTTTACTTTTAATGTATGTGAGTGCTGTAAAGTCTCAAAAGTTTAACATTGTGCTGTAAAATCAATCTGTTGCAACTAACACTATTTGCTGTGATGTTAATTTAGCATAATAACCCCAGGGGTCGCAATCCAATAGAAAAAGAATTGAAAGGCTGATGACTTTTCATTTGCGTGTTGTATTTATGTAACTGCCAAGAAAAAATTTCTGAATTGTGTGGAACTGCTTTGTTTTTATATCTTGGCTGATCCTAGTTTAATAGAGGCACTTTTAATTTTATATTTTGACTATTATAGAGTACTTTTCCATTTATTTATATTAGCTAAATGTGATTTTCCTAGGTGGATCAGACAAAACAGACCCTGAAACCTGTGATTCTCCTGCTAAAATGCTGGGTGCTGTCTCAAACGGAGCTGAAGCACTCAAAAATGGTAAGGACAAGCAGATCCATCAGATCTACAATCAAACCTACACATCCTTGATGTCAAAGCAAAGAGCTATCAAACCAAAAGCCTTCGAAACAGATTCCCTGAAGCCTCCAGTAGCGTCTAAAGATCCTTTCACTGCTGGTCAGGTAACTCAGAAACACACACACTTTGCTCATGATTGTGTTTTTGACAGCGATATCAAGACTCCTAATGTCACTCTGAGAAAACAGAGCAGGGAAATGTGCATGGGTGGTGGCTTTGAGTCTGGAAGAGCAGAACTATTAGCCAATCGACCTTTTTTAATTGAAGAAGCTCCCGTTCGGGATGACGGACAGAGTGATTGGAGTTTAACCAGTAACAGCTCCAGTGTTCACCTGACGTCCTCTTATCCCGGGTCTGAGAAGCCTTTGTTGGTGAATTCAATAGGCGGTTTGGACTTTGAACGCTCCATCGGCGATAACTCTGATGTTACGATATACAAGGAGATCATTCAACCGCAGTCTTACTCTAAACCCAATGTGTTTGTGGACAGAAGAACAAATAAACACAGAGAGCCGATCCCGGGATCAGAAGGACACGGTGTCCGGAAAATGTGTCCAAAGAGCTTGTTTTCCGAGTTGAAAGTGCATCAGCAGGACAGCGGGTTCGACAGCCCGTTGGCACTGCTTCAGAAATAAATAATGAACATAAAAGAGTTGTGTTCTCGGTTTATGGTCTGCAGTGTTCGTCTTTTGTACCGTCTGTGCATGGATTTGTTACTTTTTAACTTAATAAAACGACCTAGTTTTACATTAATGTTTCTTGAGCCATCTACTGTCTCACTGAACACCGTTATAATGAATAAACACCGTCATAATTCCCAAGATGCAGTATAAAATGAAGAGCACAGTGACTTTTTATTTATATATATATATATATTGCAAACACCTGACTGTGGTTTACTCTTAAGGATGTTTCATTTCCTTAGGCTGAATGTGTGTCTACAATCAAAGTCCAATGCTTAGATAAGATGAGGCTGGAGAATATTGTTTAACTTCCTCTGGGTCTTTCGTTGAAATGATTAGGATTTTAAAAAATGCAGTGTATTCTGTTTGACGTATACTATGACCTATCAGCCAAATGATGTACTTAATTTAGTTTCTAAGCTAATTTAATAAATTTTTGTATATACTGCGGTGAAGAAGGTAACGGTTGACAATGTACGCTGGAATAGAGTGGTATAAAGGTGGTTTTCCATTGGAAAGTTTTAAAACTCGAGTGCGCTGCTTGATAAAATTTACATTTTTTATTCATTAATTTTCCTTTGGCTTAGTCTCACACAGCAAGAAGTGTGATGGTCGAGTCTCAGCTGGGCCAGTGTGCATTTCTGTGTGGAGTTTGCATTTTCTCCCTGTGTTGCCGTGGGTTTCCTCTGGGTGATCCGGTTTCCCCCACAGTTCAAACAATTGGACTAAATAAACTAAATTGGCCAGTGTGTGTGTGTGTGTGTGTGTGTGTGTGTGTGTGTGTGTGTGTGTGTGTGTGTGTGTGTGTGTGTGTGTGTGTGTGTGTGTGTGTGTGTGTGTGTGAGTGAGTGAGTGAGTGAGTGAGTGAGTGAGTGAGTGAGTGAGTGAGTGAGTGAGTGAGTGAGAATGAGTGTGTATGGGTGTTTCCCACTACTGGTTTGCAGCTGGAAGGGCATCCAGCATAGCATCACCTTAGAATTATAAGGTTCTATCTGGCATTTTTGTCAAAATTGAGTTAATGACATATTCTTTACATTATGGGATTTTTTTTTTTAACAAGTTGTTCACGTTTTAGGACTTTTTATTTAAAGGGCACCTATGGTGAAAAATCTACTTTTTAAGCTGTTTGGACAGACATGTGTGTAAGTATAGTGTATAGACCGTCATATTGGGCTGATATACACACAAACAGTCTTTTTTTTTTTCAGTTTAACAACATAAAAACGGTGGACCAATTGGAGTGGTTTTCAGAGCGACCGCAACTTGACGTAGGAGTGCGGTCCCCCCGCCCACCAATTCTGATTGACAGGCGCGTCACCATATCCTTAGTTTGTTGTTTCACGTCCGCCTTTTTCAGTGTGAGTCAAAGCGATATCACCAAAGGAACACCCTTGCTCTATTTTTAGATGTAAGGCTCATTGGGCTCAACACAAGATCAATATTCTCCACATTATCGATCTAATCGGAATTATTGTTTGTAACTTCTGGTAGGTTTGCAAACGTGTACTTTTCATTGCGTCTACCTTAAATTTCAGCCGGTCGCATCACAGAAGCTCCCTGTGATCTTAACTAGGTGCAGCTAAAAAAGTGCAAGCGCGTTGTCTCGTGTGCGCGTCTCTCCATTGGAAATTAAATAACAAACTTGCCTGCCGTGGCGCGACGATTCGAGAAAATTCATGTTTCTGCCGCGCCACTGAGAGTGTCTGGTGTGGCGTGTCGCGGCTTGGAGCGGCGCATCCGGTGCCTCAGTCAAAGTTAATTCAGTGTGCGTGGTTATTAGTCTCAGTGTACAAGCTCGGCACTTGAAACTAGCACACAGTTAGCTGTAAAACTATACAAAGACACAAATGATTTTGCACTCTCTGCTTGGTCTGTGTCCGAGTCGTACATGTACGGCTGAATGCTGATCCTCTCATGTAGCTTAGTTTCTCTCTGTCTGCCTGTCTGTTGCAAACACAGAGCGTGGGAGCTCTTGGCTCCGCCCCCTTGTTGCATTGGGCGGGAAGCCGAAACTAATTATCATGTGAAGCAACACACCCCTAAAACAGCGAGCTGTGTACACGCCCCCAACATGACACTTTTAACACATTATAATAAAAACATCTGAACTGTGTGTTGAACCTAAACTGACACACTCAGAAGAACCATGATATTAATATTAAATCATAAAGAAAGGGGTAAACTATGTGCTCTTTCAAAAACAAATGCTACACACACACTGTTTGCTATATGGAATGCAAAAACTTTAAAGCTCAATATCTCAAATTCATTCAGAACGCAGAGAGAACCTTAGAATTCCAAGGCGACCTTATGCTTTACACAGCGAATAAGTTGGCAGTTCATTCTTCTGTGGTGACCTCTGATGAATAAAGGGACTAAGCTGAAGGAAAATAATTGAGCCCATTTTCTCTTCAACATTTCTTGTTAAAAGCAAGATGATGACAATATGCTGGACTTTTCTAAGGAAAGCCGTACAATACTGTGTTTTTTCACATTCATGCCAAATATAGAGGACCATTTACACTGGAACGCTTTAAAATACTTCTTGGAGAATTAAAATCCTAATCCTTTTTGGGTATTTTTACTGAAACTTAGTGTAACGCTTGGTGTTGTGAAGTGAAAAAGGGTTAAAGTTTATGTGAACACTATACTAATAGACTACATTTAAACTAGAGTAAAGGTGACCTAGCGGTTGCAAGTTTAGACTCAATGGTTTTGAAATCCGAGACGTTTAATGGTAATATTATTGGTCACACTTTACAATAAGGTTCAATGTCAATTAATGCATTTACTAACACAAACAATGAACAATACATTTACTACTGTATTTGTTCATGCTAGTTAATGTTAGTTAATGAAAATGCAGTTGTTCATTGTGAGTTCATGTTAACTCATGGTGCATTAACTAATGTTAACAAGCATGGACTTGGATGTTAATGTAAATGTTCAATTATGATTAATAAATGCTGTACATGTGTTGTTCATGATTAGTTCATGTTAGAAAATGCATTAACTAATGAACCTTATTGTAAAGTGTTTCCATATTATTTTAGAAATGACCAACTTACATGTTGTTTTAACCCTTGGGTTACTGGGTTGATGATTGAAGTTGAAATTGTGCAATTGGGTTATAGTTTATTCACACCACGTATGTGAATTCTAACCCTTGATACTTCATTCCCTGCAACAGGATTGCACATTTCAGAAGAATGTTGGATTGTGACACCCTCTAGTATTCTGACTAACATTTGTTTTGCAAGAAAGATATGTGTTTAGTATTTGGTGCCGCTTTAATTTGCCTTGTGGATACACAAATTACAGCCTATAGAATTGTGCTTTATGCTTGTGGTTATTATAAATATTGCTCTGTTATTATCTCCTGGCGTATCTTATGGAACAAACAGTAATGAAGTAATGAGAATAGATTAGGTTTTTGAAATGGTTAATCAACCATATGCTTTTATTTTACTTTTTCTTGTGCAAAATGGTATAACAACAGGTTGTATGTATGAATCCATATGAAAAAGCTGATGAAATGTACACTCACTGGCCACTTTATTAGGTACACCTGTTCAACTGCTCGTTAATAGAAATTTGTAATCAGTCAATCACATGGCAGCAACTCGATACATTTAGGCAGGTAGACTTGGCGATATGCTGCAGTTCAAACCGAGCATCAGAAAGGGCAAGGAAGGTGATTTAAGTGACTTTAATCGTGGCATGGTTGTTGGTGCCAGCTGAGCTGGTCTGAGTATTTCAGAAACTGCTAATCTACAGGGATTTTCACGTACAACCATCTCTAAGGTTAACAGAGGATGGTCTGAAAAAGAAAAAAATATGCAGTGAGCGGCAGTTCTGTGTGCGCAAATGCCTTGTTGATGCTAGAGGTCAGAGGAGAATGGCCAGACTGGTTCCAGCTGATAGAAAGACAACAGTAACTCAAATAACCACTTGTTGCAACCGAGGTCTGCAGAAGAGCATCTCTGAACAGACAACACATCCAACCTTGAGGCGGATGGGCTACAGCAGCAGAACACCACACCTGTCAGCGAAAAACAGGAAACTGAGGCTGATCACCAAAATTGGAAATCTATGTACTAGTAGTACAGTGTACCTATTAAAGTGTCTGATAAATGTTTTTATCAAAGTAGTCAGCATTTGAAGCAGATTTTAAATCTTCGTCCAGATATATCAAATTGGGTATCAGCAAATAAATCATTTAAATGTAAATGCGATTGTGATATCTGAAGCGAAATTATCCTAAAGCATGCATGCGGAGATCATGAACCGCTTAAATATGTCTGTCATTATAAATAATAGTGTTTCCTAACATCTCCTCCAGTCTGTGTTCAATCCCACAAAACGAAGCACCGCCTACAGTGAACTTTATATCTGTAATGCTTCGGGTCTCACGGAAAACACTCGGATCAAACTTGTACAATGTTTTGGTATACTGTAAGCGCTGTGATACTTTTAATAGCATTGAGACTCAAATGTCCTTACATTATCTCACAGACCAAGTACATGTGTCGAGTGGCATTAGCCGTGTACCGCACGACAAAGTACATCAAATCCAAGCCTTTTTACACGATACTGGATCGATTCCAGGATTCGGTTCGGAAGAACCCGAAAAAAGCGTTCATTCGGTTTCTGGATCAAACTTACTCATACGAGCAGTCGGATAAAGAGAGCAACAAAATCGCGAGGACTTTGCTGAAGCACGCGGATCTTCATGAAGGAGACACGGTTGCGCTTTTGCTCGGGAATGAGCCCATGTTTCTGTGGATATGGTTGGGTTTAGCTAAGATCGGATGTTCTGTTGCTCTTCTCAATCATAACATCCGATCCAAGTCCCTTCTGCACTGCTTCACCTGCTGTGGGGCCAATGTGCTGATAGCCGGTGCAGGTACAATACTGACAGTTCAAAGTGTTATTTGTCAAATGCAATCCGCGTCTGATGTGCTGACTGTATTGTAATGCTGTTTGCTCAGTGCATACTATCTGATGATGTCTTTCTCTAAGTCTTCCTCAACTGTTAGAGATGCTACTTTTAACTTTTGTACACAGTCAGAAAAAAGGTACCGTAAGGGGACAAATTTGTTCTTAGAGGGAACAAAGTATATAATTGTACCTTTTAAGGTCGCAAATTGGTCCTTAGGGTACAGTTTTGTACCCAAATGGGCCATTAAGGTACAAACGTTTAGATTTGGATTTTGAAAGGAACGTTTTTGTAACTTCATAGCACATTTAGGTACAAAATTGTATCCTAAAGGACCAATTTGACACCTTTACAATTATATATTTCGTTCCCCTATAGGAATAAAATTGTACCCTCAGCTCATGAGATCAGAACACTATATAACACTAATTTAAATGTATTAATACTAAACATTAATACTAAAATACATGATTTAAAAATATAAAGTGAATTAATTGATTGAATTAAGTATTTTAATAATTTTAGTTATTTTCATATGTTCAAATTTTTCCTCAAAAAATATTTATATGCATTTTTGAATGTAATTTTAATCAATAAAAACGTAAATACTGATCATAGCATAACTAATTGTTTAAGACCCTAAATGAGATTTAGAATGAGGAACATGCAAAGTGGCAACATCATCATTCAGGTGTTGCTGCTGCTGTCTCTTTAAGAAAAATTGGCCTTACACAGAACTCTGCATGCAGTCACCAAAGGATCAAAATGGCTGGATCAGTACCCTAAAAATGCTATATAATAAGGTACATTTACCTTTAGTGTCTACATTTTTGTTGCTTGGGGGTACAAAATTGTCCCTTAAAAAAATACAAATGTAGAAGGTACAATTTTGTACCTCTAAATAGACATTTACAATACACATTTGCACAGATGTACTGATTTAATTTGTTTTATTAAACATTTTTGACTTAAATGTTAAAGTTGTGTTTGTTAGACCCTCGCCATACAAACTGATAAACTATTTTATAAAATGTAAAATGTTGTCTAAGTATTTATTGGGGGCCCCCAAATTTTCTGGGGCCCTAAGCGGCTGCTTACCTTGTTTATTGGTTAAATATGCCCCTGACTGTATCATATTTTCACAAATTGAAGGAATGGTTCGGCCAAAAATTGCTGAATAATTTTGTCATGATTTGCTCTACTTTGCTGAAAACTTGTTTCCATTGACTTACATAGTATTTATTTTTTCTGCTGTGGATTTCAATGGGTTTTCTCCAGCGACAAAACTTACACACTGTACCTTTAACCATATATTTTCTAACCAAACTGTCATAGAGTAAATTTAACGATCGTATTTGTTGGCTTAATGGAGGCAAACTACAGAGCGTTTCAAAATTATCCATATCGCTCAGATCAGATGCTTTCTTAACTGCTGTTTTCTCACCACTTTCACTTATCTTGGTTTATTTTGTTAATGCGAGACAAGAGCAGAGCACATATTTTTCTAAACGTCACTTTCAGCACAGTACAGCATCTGGATGTGTTGTAATTGTCATTGCAAAGCTATTTAACCTTTTTTTTATTAATAGAATAAGGAAACAAACTTCATGGTGAGTATACATTGAATCACAGTCAGTCTTTTATGTGTGCATGGGCAATACGGTGCTTGCTGCTGTTTACTGTTTGGCCACTAGGGTTACTAATAACAAGGGTAAGGGTGAGGGTCAGGCCATTCCAATCCCATGAGACCTCTGTTCATCTTCAAAAACAATACATTTTAGATGAAATCTGAGAGCTCTATGATCCTCCAAATATAGCAACAGTCTAGTGATATTTAAAGTCTAAAAAAGGAACGAAAAATGCTGTCAAAACATTTCATGTGACTTCAGTGGTTCAACTGTAATCTGTAATACTTACTTTATATTGTCCTGTAATACCGAATGCAATTCAACAATCAAGATGCCAGGATATATACGTATACAGCGCTATACACAGAATCATCTGTCCACCTCTACTATTTACAGTTTGTTAAATAGTCTTTCTCTGGTGCAGATCTGCAAGATGCGGTCGAGGAGGTGCTGCCGGCTCTGAGAGAGCAGGGGATCTCTATATATATACTAACTGAGCATGTGAGCTCAGAGGGAATGACGAGTCTCACAGACAAGATCAAGCAGGCCTCAGATCAGCCCATTCCAACAGACCTTAGGGCCAATGTGGCCTTCAACACCCCAGCGGCCTACATCTACACTTCAGGAACCACCGGTAACGCCCGTCTCTTACACAATTATTTTTTCTGTGTTGTTCTCCTGGCTTGGTACTTCTAACACTGGATATGGAAATTAAGGGATATTCAGGCACGTGCACATATAGGGCTCAACCTGTGCAGTGCACATGCCCTTTTAAGTCTTTGATAGAAAGTGCCCTTCCAAAATGATCTGAAGTGCCCCAGCGACACCCAACCACACCCCCCAACCCCCCCCCCCCCCCCCTCCCCTCATTTTCCATGGTGCTGATGTGCTTTTATTTTCTCCGTCTCGCGCCAAGTTCATGCGAGGGAGTGTTTAACAAGCAACGCTGACTGGAAAATGTACATTTAGACTTCAAATAAAATATTTTAATATGAAAAAGAATATATGCATTTGATCCTATCAATGTCATAACGAATGCCCTTAAATGAAGTAAAGCATCAGCAAGCATCACGTGTTTATTGAGATTGAAATAAATATAGATAAAGAAACATTGAAATTAAGATAAAAATTATTGTTTTAGCAATACTTGTGACTGCTTTGCGAAATAATGCTCATCGTAGACATCACGGGACTGATCGTGAAGGAACATGTAGTCTGGCACATTTGTTACCTGCCAAGTCAAGATTTTATTAAGAAACAATCACATAATCTGACATAGTGACTTTCGTAACGGACAATAAAAATCGAATGATCTGACCAGGGCAAAATCCTTCTTTACTGTACCGTACCACTCAGTGGAAACAAGCCATACAAATAAGTAGTTCCAAAAATGTCAGCGAACAGTAATTTCATATACCTGGAGAGAGAGAGATACTCTCAAGTAGGCAATCACAACTACTATACACTTCAAATTTTACAAACGTTTTAATGG
This sequence comes from Danio rerio, assembly GCF_052040795.2. Classification (NCBI taxonomy): domain Eukaryota; kingdom Metazoa; phylum Chordata; class Actinopteri; order Cypriniformes; family Danionidae; genus Danio; species Danio rerio. The sequence continues at coordinate 34,814,993 of NC_141045.1, read as the reverse complement.
CTGTTGGCACCTACAGCAAATTTTAAAATGTTTGTCTCGATGTGTTAGAATTAAAATCTGTTATTTTAAAGGGGACATATTATGCCTCATTTTACAAGCTGCAAAACAAGGCTCCGATGTCCCTAGAGTGTGTATGTAAAGTTTCAGCTCAAAATACCTCCCAAATAAAACTTTTTTGAAACTGCCCCTTTTAGGCTTTGAGCCAAATTGTGCCGTTTTGCTGACTGTCGCCTTAAATTTAAATGAGGTTGTCCTCAATTTTAAAAGAGGGCGGAGCTACATCACTTGTGCATCCTAAAACTTCACATTTGTAATGCCTCTTAGTTGCTGACATTGGCCGTTTCTCAATATGCGTTCTTCAGCGGTCTTGTGTTCTAGTGCAACGTCATCATCAGCTGCCCAAGTTCAGTTCCAATTCTCAAGAGCGCAAGTACGGAGGACGCGTGAAACTTCCCGGATGTGTTCTTGATATCGAGGACGCACCGATGCAAACTTGAGCACTGACCTCGCTCTGGAAGTCCTAGAAGTCATTGCGACTGGAGGTGGGAAGCGCAGCATTTTATTTAGATTTATTATTAAAGTTCAGATGTAACGTTATTATTTATTTACCTCAGGAGTTTCCCTAAATGAAACGGTGAAAGTAAACATCACCATGAACATCTTAATAAAGGAATAAACACATCAAGGGTGTTTGTTTGTTGAAATTCGTATTAAAATCTGATTATTTATATTGTGCAGAGTATATTGATAATGTTTTTATGCAAAGTATATATTATGAAAATGTAAAAAACAATAAATCATTGTATGAATGCGGTTATGTTTAAATAATTTACCATTTAAAACGCGTGAAGGTCATGTGACCATCAGGAAGAACGCAGCATCTCATTTCTCAAGGGGTGCGTTCTCTGCCCTCGCGGTCTCCTGAGTTCATTCGTCTGAGGACACCTGGCAAGACCGGTCTTACTAAGAACGCAAGTCCGTTTTCTGCATTCTTGGAATTGAGAAACAGCCATTATCTTCAGCAGGGAAGAGCTCTAAGGTACAGCTGCTTCTCACTGGGCTGCTTAATAAGGGAGTGATCGTAACTAGTGGGCGGGGCTTTCCCCCTCTGATGACATGTACAAAGGGAGAATGTAAATCAAAGTGTTTCTGCAGACTGTTTTGATCAAGTGTGATTATGAAAAGTAGAATTAATACAGTTTTACACTTAGAGGCTGGTTGTATTCACAGACTGTTGCCACACAACTGTGTTTAAACCCCTTCTAAAAGTGAAGAAATGGTCCCCTTTAAAGCTACAGGCAGTTCGGAATGCAGACGGAGAGTGTGTGTGAAAAAGGCATCAGACTCTCTACTCTTGACTCCAGAGGGGAATGGATGAAGGTCTCAGTGAAAGGACAGGTGTGTAATTAATGGATGTGTTTGATGGCTGCAGGTCTCCCGAAGGCGGCAGTGATCACTCACCGCAGGCTCTGGGCGATGGCCTTCTTTCAGTCCATCTGTGGAGTGAAGTCTGATGACGTGATTTACGTCTGCCTGCCTTTGTATCACAGCTCTGGCTTTGGCCTCGGGTTCGGAGGTTCTGTTGAACGAGGTATTTCATTGACTTCTTTTACTGTTAGTTTTGTTTAGTTTTCTGTACATATCTATTTGCTTTTATCAATGTTTTTCTGGTAACACTTTATTTTTAAGGTGTCGTTATCGCACATATTTAATGTACTTACTGTTGTAATTACAATGAATTATGCACCATTATTCACTCATCAATTTTCCCTCAGCTTAGTCTCTATTACAGAGGTCACCACAGCGGAATGAACCGCCAACTTATCCAGCATACTGTATGTTTTCACAGCAGATGCCCTTCCAGCTGCAACCCAGTACTGGGAAACACCCATAAGCACTCATTCACACACACTCTCATACACTACTGACAATTTAGCTTACCCAATTCACCTAAAGCGCATGTCTTTGAACTGTGGGGGAACTCTGGAGTACCCGGAGGAAACCCACACCAACACGGGGAGAACATGCATACTCCATACAGAAATGCCAACTGACCCAGCCGGGACTTGAACCAGTGATCTTCTTGCTGTGAGGCGACAGTGCTAACCACTAAGCCGCCATGCCACCACTATATTTATTTATTTGTTTATTTTAAAGCACATTTATTTTTGAGTCACCATTATGTTTTATACAAAGAGATTGTCAAATCAGCTTTACAGAAATTAACAGAACAAACACGGCAACCAATGTTCAATAACAGTATATAGTTTATTATTATTTTTTTTTTTTTCCCCTTTAGGAGCCACGATTGTCCTGAGGAGCAAGTTTTCTTCCTCTCAGTTCTGGGACGACTGCAGAAAGTATAACGTCACTGTGATTCAGTATATTGGAGAAACCATGCGCTACCTCTGCAACATGCCAAAGGTATAGCAGCATTTAAAAAGCCAAACTGCACACAATGATCACACAACCTTACTGTTTACATCTTTAACCATTTGAAGAGAAAGTTTTGCTAGCTGAAGATTTCTCTTTATAGCCAAGAGTTGAACAAGCTGTGTTGTTAAGCTGTTACGTTCTCCAGAAAGCAATGATGAAAGAAAGAATCCATATATATAATGTGGAGCCATTCAAAATGACCTCAAAACACACAGCAAACATACAAGCTGCGTCCCAAATCCCATACTTATGCACTATTCTACGCCATTTTGTAGTATAAATAGTGTAAGTAGTGCGTTCACACTGAAAACTCTAAAAATAATAAGTGCACTTTAATTACCCGGATGATGCACTCATTCAGCCGCTAAAATTAAGTGTGTAATGATGGACACTTCACGCACTCAACGACCGCAGGTTTGCTTACGTAGCGGAAGGGGCGGAGCTATCGGACGCACATGTTGAATAACTTTATTTAATTTGGATGGTGAAAGCAAAATTCTTTTACGAGAGTGATTATAGCACCTCCCGATAGTGATTGCGGCAATACTCACGGCAGGTATTATTTGATAATTCGGTCGTTTATTTCACTGATATGGCGACTGTCAAACGTCATCAGGAAAACGGTTTGAATTTCCGCTTAGTAAAAAAAACATTAGTGTGCCATTTGGGACGACACTACATACATATACTATCCTGTTGAGTGTGTAAGTGCATAAGTACATAGTGCATGAGTGCATAGTGTATAGTGTGCCATTTGGGACGCAGCTACAGACTTCCGCCTTTCTGAAATCTTCCATTTGTTTTTTTTTTCAAGGAAAGGTCATTAACCCTTAAAGGGGCACTTTTTTTGGTCCACATCTTGTATTGAATAATATGCTGGCACAACTCTAAAAAATAGTAAGAATCAATTAAAATGATAATGATAACTATAGCAAAATTAGCATATAGCTAATTTTGATGAATTAGCTCTAACCTTTAACAGTTTTTCCTTCTTTTTACGCGGTTATACGCTCATTATATTTCACACGTGAGGTGAGTGAAATTGAAATTAAAATACAAAAGGTACTGAGCCATTACTACAAGTAGAAAAACTAAACTAAACAACAATTATACTTTAAAGGAGAACATAGACGTTTCGAAAACAAACTGAACTGAAACTACATTAATAAAACTAAACTTGCGGCTTAATTTATTTAATTTGCGGGACTTTATTTATTTTTATTATACTTTTAGTGATCTGCTTGAGGTAGGTCAATTTATTTTTATGCTTTTGATGAAGCAGCATTCAACTTAAGCTCTTTAGACCATGCACCAGACCGTTTCTGAGTGTTTCGCTGCAATGTCTTAAAATAAATAATTATTTAGGTCAATTTTCATTATTCATTAATGTTTTAATATTTGTTTATTATTATGTACAATAATTGAGACATAAAATGAGATATGATGTAATATGAGATATAATGTAAATAAAAACAAATGAAAAAGCTTATTTAATGACTGTCTTAGTCCTATCAAAACAGCAAACGCTGAACATCTCTCTATTTAGGCTAAAATATTGCTTTGTTTATTTATTTAGGCCTACTTATTTGTACCGAATGTTTGTGCTTTCATTTTAGTTGTCTTTTAATTCTTCATTTCTACTTTCCAAAGTGAATCCTCATTGCACTTAACTAGTGTACAATGATAATAAAGGGTGTTAACAAATTTTGATTATGATTAATGAAGGAATTATAATGCTTTGTTTTATCATTTCATCTTCATTTATAAGCACAGTAGCATATTTACAGCTGCTGTATAGGCTATTTCTGTCCATTTGCATCACGTCCCTTTGTGCCCCCTGGCGGCATATTCACAAACTGCGGTCATACATTAAAAACACATGCTTGCCCATTTAAAGTGCCGTCGGTATAAGCCACGGCGGTAATGGCCACATTGGTCAACCAGTGGTTATGATGCCTGTTAAAGGGTTAAAGTAGTCTAGCACACTGAACTAATGCAAACCCAAATCAGAAGTATGGAAACGCAAATGAAAAAAAGAACAAAGGGATTTCTAAATTTACTTTGACTAGTAAAGTCAAATCGTCTGAATCAAGTCTGATCTTTATTTTGTATTTTATATTGGATTCATCTCAGGGGATTGGGTGGGCCATTCTACAGCTTGATTTTTTTTCTCTGAAAGCAAGTTTCCTTGGCTGTGTTTTGGATCCTTGTCTTGCTGAAAAGTCCACCCTGGATTCATCTTCCTCATCCTGCTAATGTAAATGTTTGACTAAAGCAGGTAATATTCATTTACACTGACGATGGGCAAAGGTTTGCAGAAGAACTTCTGAGGAATTTCAGGTGCAGTCTGGGCTTTCACTGCCTTTCTACACCTTCCTTTTTTCATGTGTCCAAAACTTTTTTCCTGTGCCATTTCATTTTGTTAGACAGAACTTCATTTGTTAATCAGTAATATTTGTTAGAATTATATTTGCATATATGGATTTCTCTGGTCGTATCCAACATCTGGGGAAAATTTCAAGTCAACGGCATCTTTAGAAATATGTTTTCTGACTAAAGTAGTGACGTGTTTAATACTTATTTCCCTCACTGTAACTTGAAAATAAAGAGAATGCACAGATCAAATAAAAAGCTTTGCTGCTGACTTTTTTCTCAGAAAACATATTTCTAAAGGTTCCGTTGGCTTGAAATTTTCACCAGATGTTGGTATCAACCTAAGAAATCCATATATACAAAGACAACAAAACTTATTAGATTACAAATGAAGTTATGTGTAATAAAATGAAATAACCCAAGAAAAAAGTATTGAACACATGAAGAAAGGGAGGTGTAGAAAGGCAGTGAAGGCCCAGACAGCAGCAGAAATCTCTCAGTAGTTCTTCAGCGACCATCGTAAATGAATATCAGCTGCTTCATTCCAACATCTACATCAGCAGGAGGATTAAGATGAAACCAGGGAGGACATTTCAGCAAGACAATGATCCTAAGCACAGCCAAGGAAACTCTCAAATCAAGAAAGAAAATCAAGCTGTATAATGGCCCAGCCAATCACCTGATGTAAATCCAATTGAAAAAGAAATCAAGATCAGATTTGATTCAGACGATTTGATTGTGACACTCTGTTGAAGTCTGTGAAAATATCACAGCTGAGAAATGCATGTGACTTCATTCTCCATATGAGAGGTGTCTTTAAGCTGTCATCACAAAGTATTAAATACATTTCAATAGTTCAGTGTTTTCTCCTTTTCCCACTTTTTTAATGCCCTTTTGGTTTTTCTGCTCCTCCTCTGTGCTCTATCTTTATAATATGCTGTTTTTTCCTCATGTTTGTTCTCTCGCTCTACAAGTGTGTTAGTGACCAAGTGCACAACGTCAGGATGGCCATTGGGAATGGCATCCGGCCGGATATCTGGAGGACGTTCATAAACAGATTCGGTCATGTTGAAATCAAAGAATTTTACGGCTCAACTGAAGGAACTCTGGGCTTCTTGAACTACGCTGGCAAAATTGGGGCCGTCGGTACTGTCAATTCTTTTCATAAGGTAAACTACCCACAATTCAATACTGTTCCCTCATTCATCATGGGAGCTGGACAAAAATGACTTATGTGCGCCAATTTGTGTGGTTTTAGAAACTGTACCCGTATGTCTTCATCAAGTTTGATCATGAGAAAGAGGAGCCCGTCAGAAACGCTGATGGATTTTGTATTGAAGTTGCAAAGGGCAAGTAATATGGAGCCAATAATGTGACAAAAGGATTTGAATTTGAATTATTGACACGTGTTGTTTAAAAAAAACTAAATATCAAATGTCATATGTTTTTAGGTTTAAGTCTTTTTCAAAATAGACTATAGCCAAATAGACTAGGGGTACTATTTTAACAATTTAGGTGCAAAATCTAAAGGGCATGGCGCAAAAGCATTAAGGGCGTTCCCGAATCCACTTTTGCTATTTTAAGGACTGAAAAATATGCTCTGCGGCAATGCGCATGGTCTAACAGGGTTGTGCTTATTCTCTTAATGAGTTATTTGTGTGTTTTGAGCATAACGTGCATTAAAACAATCAGAGCATCATCTCCAATTCTTTTTAAGAGTCAGTTGCGTCGCGCCATAGCGCATTTGCTATTTACATGATGTACTTTATAAGTGGAAAAACTGAACAATAGTGAGGAAACAGTTAAACAGAGCATCTGCAGCACAAGGATAAAGAACGAGCCTTCTCCAATCGGCCTTTACTTTCACTTTCTCTTTCTCCCTTTCGTAGATAAGGAAACGTGTTGTACGCGCTTTACTGAAGACATCCATTAGCCTACATAATTAATTTAGTTTGTTAAGCGCAAAAATTTGTTTCAAAACTATTTCTAAATTCAGTTCTAATTTCCAGCAAACGAATAAATGAACAATAATAAAGTAGTGTGGTCAAAAAACTGAGTTATTTCCAAATACACATGCTGTGCCCCATATTGTACAAAACCTGACAGGTGGACAAATCTAAATTTGTTCTTATTAAAACAAATATAAATATGCATATAATAAATAATACTGCTAATAACAATAACATTATACAAATGCAAGTGAATAAACTGAAAAAAGTCCCCCGAGATTATAAAGGCATGGAGGCAGTCGTTTTTATATTTATGTAGAAAGTAATAATTTTGTAATATTCTACTTCTTTTTCATTCGTAAAGATATTTGTGTATTGCTGTATATCCTGAGTGTTTTAAGCAGTGTGTAAGTGGGGCGCAGAACTAACGCGCTCTGCTCTGCTTTCAGATGGTCTATTGTACAGTATATTTCAGTTCTTCAAAATAGCAACAATGCGCCTTAACACACCTCTTTTCTAGACCGAAACACCCATGAGTCCACAAAGTGGCGCAAATGGATTTGCTATTTAAATAATGTGGCAGAAAACGGGAAAATTAAGGTTGTGCTGGTCTGAAAATAGCAACACGTTGGGGCAAACATGTCCCGCGCCTTATTGCGCTGGGTGTATGATAGGGCCCTAGGTTTTAAGTGCACTGACACATAGCACTTACGCGGTGACCAAAGTTCAATTCCCAGCTCAAGGACCTTTGTTGATCCTATTCTGCTTTCTCTCCTCCCAATGCTTTCCTGTCTGTGATCTCCGCTGTCCTGTCCTAATATTGGTTTAAAAAGCTTACAAATAAATAAATTATTTAATTAATAACATTTAAATCGCAGAAATTAAGATATGTTTAGAGAGCGTAAAAAGCAGGTCAGAGATCATCCACAAGAAAGAGTAGATGATCTCTGTAAAGTTGAACAAAACTTTAGCCCCTTTTATACAGTGATACTGGTAAATATCCGGAAAATTACCAGAACAACTTTACCGGTGAATTCAAAAAAGTGCTGTTCACACAGACAAGCACATTCTGGAATTTTTCCGGAAAAGTCCATTCATACATCCATTCCAAAATACCAGTAAATTCTGACATCATTAACCAGAAATGGCCTCTAAGCTGCTGCGCTTGTGTTTGTAAACCTAGCCGGGCTTTTGTTGATGGTTTCACTTTTATTTAAAGCTTTAGCATTCATGCAAGATTTGTTCTAGAGACATCCAAAGGCAGAAACCGTGAACCGTAGCTAAATATTTACACATTTGACTTCATTACTAATTCTGTGGATGGATAAGTATTGTGAACAACTTCAATTAATTCACATTGAGGAACCCGTTCGCATGTCGAGATGTACATGATGTGTGTGTGCTGCCGCACACCAGAGCAGTTCTTCACGTGCACACGCGTCAAGCAACTGAAGCAGAGCTTGAATATAAACAAACAACGGTTTATGTTAAGCATTTTATCAATAATTTTTAACACAGTTGACATTAAAAAGGAAAAAAGAAACGTTATTTGACAAACATCTAGCAGCTAAATGTGTCTTGAGAAATATTCAAAGGCTTTTATTTTTATAAACAGCGCTGATGTGAATGTGTCTGAATATTCTGATTGGTTTGAGTTGACGTCTTACGTTAGTGTGTTCTAAAAGTGAACGCTCTCTATCTGGCAATCTTCCTTCTGTGTTTACACTACACAGCATTCTGGCAAATTACCAGTAATGTTACAACTTCTTTTTCCAGAACATTGCTGGAATGAATTTACTGGTATTTTCAAAAGAGCCTGTTCACACATGATCCCTTTTCCGGAAAATTGCCGGTAATTTTCCATAAAAGTCTGTATGTGTGAAAGGGACTAATGTTTGAGCTTAAAACTAAGTGTGAAACTATATTTTTTGGCTGCAAATATCCAGTTTTTAAAAATAAAGTTACAGTTTGAAATTACATGTCTATAAAAACATGGCTTAACACCAGGACACACCAAGCTGGTGGTCGGCTGTTGAGCTTCTTCAGTCCGACGGTCAGGCTAGTTGGTTTGGTGTTTTCCACATGTCAACGTTTGTCTGGTTAACATCGATGCTCGTTTCCCCGATTGAACACATAGAATCGGTGTTGGTTTAGTGGCTGAAGAGAGCACTCTGACTGGTTATTCAGCAATGAATCAGAGTGATGTAGTGAAGTGACGCAGCAAGTAAACAAATGAAGTCAAGAAGAAACACAAAGAGACCGGCTGTAACTTCGCCACGTTTCTCAAATATTTGCAAACAATATGTATTGTTAGATTATCAGACATTTGTGCAGGTGTGAATCCCTCTATGGTAAATGACAATTACTGTGATAATGATGGTAAACACTGCTTTGTTTATACTTTCTGTGAAGTTTGGTTTTCCTTTGCAGAACAGTAAAACAGATACTGCCCCTCGCGCTGCAGAAAGACACGTCCACGAGCGCAGAAAACAGCTGTCATTTCAGTCAGCGTTCATTTTTTGGTGTGCTCACGAGCAGCTTTTTGGTCCAGGCGTGACCCAACGTGAGGCGACAACACAGTTGGGGTTTTGTTGGTGCTTGTTGTTTTGCGTCAGCTTAGCGTGTCCTGGCCCTTTTAAAAAAAAATCTGTTGTCTCAAATTTCAAATGTTCCATATTCAAGTAAGGAAAATCTGATTCAAAACTGTTTTAAACACCACACCGGATAATTCAAATGTACACAATTCAAGTTTAAATAGTTTTGTCATAGTTTTAGCTCCATAATATTAATAATGTTGATTTGACTGAGAATAGAGTGATAATTCAATCAGGATGGTTATTGCTGATCATGCAGGAGAGACGGGTCTGCTAGTGACACGGCTCACTCAGAAGATTGAGTTTTCTGGATACGCCCGGGATCCCAAACAGACGGAGAAGAAGAAACTCCATGATGTGTTTGAGAAGGGAGACGTTTACTTCAACACTGGAGATCTGTTCAGGACTGACCGAGAAAACTTCATCTACTTCCAGGATCGGGTGGGCGACACTTTTAGGTGAATCAATCACATGAATACAGTGGGTTTACATAAACTGGCTTCTCCATTCACTTAAAAAAAATTCAGATGTGAGCAAGGTTAAATTTATTTCATACAGTACAGTAAAAAAAACTGTACTATTGTGAAGAATTACATATTAAACTAGCATTTTGTATTGTATTTATTCCTTATTATTTGTTGTTCCTAAATCTTGGAAGACTTTAGTCAGGTTGTGTATTATAATTAGCTAATAAATGCATGATATTCTGTTTTTCAGATGGAAAGGGGAAAACGTCTCCACTAATGAAGTGTCAGACATCATGACTCTGGTGCCTTGTATCGAGGAAGCAAATGTTTACGGCGTCACAGTTCCAGGTATAATGCAGATTTTCTCTTTTCTAGTAAACCCTCCATTACTTTACTGCACTACCTGTTCATATATACAACACACAACTGACGCTTTAATGCATGTGAAGGTTTTGAGGGGAGGATAGGAATGGCCGCCATCATACTGAAGAAAGACCATCAGTTTGAGTGTGATGACGTTTTCAATCACGTGACCTCCTACCTTCCGGTTTACGCCAGACCACGTTTCATACGCATCCAGGTAATGACACGATGTTGTTTTATTGGTCAGAAGTATGCCTTCAGTACGGTTTAAAGAGATAGTTCAGCTATAAATTTAAATTCTGTCATCCTTTACTTTTCAGTTCAATTTCTTTTTTTCTGTTGAACACAAAAGAATATGGTCCACTCTTCTCTGCAGAATTGTTGTAATTCAGCCACATTGTTGAGGTTTTGTTTTTTTTTTTACTTGTTTTTTTTTTTGTCATGCCACAGCATCTCAATTGGATTCAGGTCAGGACTTTGACTAGGCCACTCCAAAGTCATACATATTATAAATGTATTCAATTTTTTTTACTCTCTTGAATAGTTTAATAAGTCTTTGATGGAAAAAAAGTCAATACATTTTAAATGGTACAACATTTCCAAAAAATGCGAAGCAGCCCAACAGTTTTCAACACTGATAATGATATTAAATGTTTCTAGTTTGTCAATTCAGCATATCAGAATCATTTCTGAAAGCTCATGCGACTAAAATCTGGAGTAATGCTGCTGAAAATACAGCTGTAGATAACAGGAATAAATAAAAGTTTAATCTACATTCAACGGGAAAACAGTTATTGATTGTTCTTTTCAAGTTGTAACTATTTTTGATCCTATTAATGTATTCTTGATAAACAGAATAAACTACCTAAAATAATAAACAATTAAAAGCACATCCAGCAATCTTACTGGTCACTCATTTTTGAGTGGTGATGTTTGCACCGTTTCATATTGTCATATGCAGCGCAGCCTGACTGAGTGTTTCTGTGATTTGCAGAGCAGTTTGGCTGTTACCTGCACCTTCAAGCAACTGAAGGGGAGGCTGGTGGAGGAAGGCTTTAACCCCGCTCTCATCACTGACCCGCTGTTTATCTTAGACGAGACGGTGAAGAGCTACAGACCTTTGACACATGACACATATGAATCCATACTGGACGCTCGATTCAGACTGTGAAGAGCCGCATTCACTCTATTCAGAATGAAAGAAACCAAATCGTTCGATTCACTGTCCAGAGATCACGCTGTAATTATTCACAGTGCCTTAATATTGCCACCCTTGGTGAATATGAGCAAAGAAGGCTTGTTATCTTTGCTCAAAATGTTAACACTGAAACATAACTTTAAATACACTCTCAAAAGTAATGTTTGCTGTTTGTTCTGACTTATTTAAAATGAGCTGAAATTACACAATTCCTGAGATTTTTGGGGGGGACGATTTGTTTTGTTTATAAATTTTTCGATGATTTTTCCTTCGCCAAACTTGACTGATTTCTTGAGATTTTTGGGTTCATGCAGGTTCCAGTAGGTCTTCTGCAGTATTGTGATGATTGGCATGCAGTTCAACAGATGATCCATCTGACAAATCCACCTTCTGCCACTTTTCCAAACGATCAACTAGAAGTCGAGTTATTATTTGTTGCTCTTACATCTGTAATACAAGACAAGACATTTGTCCAACCCGGGCTCATTGTGGAAACGTAGCCCCGCGGACATTTCTGCGGAACGCGATTTACGTCCCGGGAGGTACTTATTTGAGCGGTTTTTGTTTTCGCGGATCCGCGAGAGGCCGCTGTGAGTGCTTTTTCGCGTCTCGGGCGCCTCTCGGGAGGCGCCGACGGTTCGCAAAAGCCGTTCAGAAAAAAAAAAAAGCAAAAGCCCTCGTCTTCAATTTCGACCGCGTTTTCGTATCCCGCCGCGTTCTCGCCCTTATTTTTTGGATTCCGTTTTTCGTCTTACCTGATTTCCGGAACCGCTGTTCCCCGGACTCGATCCCGGTCGTCGTCCCCGTGGCCGGCTCCTCCTCCTTCTCCGGGGCCTCCGCCGACGCAACGCTGTGAGCTAAACGGACAAACTGGTTGCATCGGGAAAGCCCTCCACTCGGAGGTGAGCTGTCAGCCGGCGAGCGCGAAGAGGAGGGGCGGAGCGGCGCCACACCGCCCCGCAGCGTTCACTCGAAAAAAACTAAACGCGGCCTTACGTACCTCCGGCCACGTAAATCGCGGTCTCCAGAAACGTCAGCGGGGCTACTTTTCCAGAATGAGCTTGGGTTGCTTTTGTAAGGTAGTATACAGACATGTTTGCTTATATTTACCAATGGTGCCAGTATTAGTGGAAATGACTGTAATATTTTAAATTAATAAATATTAATTTAACTGATTTAAGGGTGGTAAAAAAAAGTTTTTAAAAGATTTAGTTTCTGTTTTTTTTATTTTTGTGGAAGTTGTCACGGATGTTTTCATTTTATATCAAACATCTCTCTCAGTTTTCTGACAATATTGTTTTAAAAAGAAAATAAAAACCTCAAAAATAGAAGTATCTCTGTCAGTCTGTAAAGGCTTTCTAAGAATCAGATACTGTCTTCCCCTGCGGTCTGAACAAATAGTTTCGTAAGAGTTTGACCATTGGTTCTCACTGAAACCCTCCCACTCACTCCTGTATCAAAGGCTGAATGGGACATGGGTTGCCAGATTGCGAGTTTAAAATAACTTTAAAATTAATATTAGAGTGAAATGTCGAATTAGGGAAATTGTTTTACAGATGTCTCCTGTAATTATGAATATTTATTCAGTGTTTAATTTTATAAAGTTTGATTTAAATAACTAGATATGGTTTTCGTAGTATTTTCAGTGTACTGCATATATAAGTACACCCCTCACTAATCTATCTTTTACATTCATATTTTTAATAGGAAGCTATACAATGTAATATTTGTGCATATACTGTACATTAGATTAGTCAATACTGAAGCCAAATCTGGAGCTAATCTAACAAAATAACTTACCAAAAGGGTCTGAAAACTAGCAAACCCAAATTTATATGTCATAGAAAAATATTAAATACAAATTTTAAAAAGAGGAAAAATCAAGAGAAGCAAAAAAAAATTAATGCACCAAAAATACATTGCTTATATTCACTGAGAAATGGATAAAAATATTAATTTTCCAAATGGGGTGTATTCGATTATGCTGAGCACTGTAGATATTTATCCGAACATTCAGATACTTCATATAATAATAATAAAATGTAATATCAGTTCACATACAAAATGCTTAAGAATATACAGTTGAAGTCAGAATTATTAGCCCCTCTGAATTGTTTTTTCTTTTTTAAATATTTTCCAAAATGATGTTTAACAGAACAAGGAGATGTTCACAGTATGTCTAATAATATTTTTCCTTCTGGAGAAAGTCTTTACTTTAGCTAGAATAAAAGCAGTTTTTTATTTTTTTTTAAAAACGTTTTAAGGACAAAATGATTGGCCCCTTTAAGCTAACTCTTTTCAATTGTCTTCAAAACAAACCATCATTACACAATAACTTGCCTAATTACCCTAACCTGCCTAGTTAACCTAATTAACATAGTTAAGCCTTTAAATGTCACTTTAAGCTGTATTGAAGTGTCTTGAAAAATATTCAGTCAAATATTATTTACTGTCATCATGACAAAGATAAAATAAATCAGTTATTAGAAATTAGTTATTAAAACTATTATATTTCGAAATGTGCTGAAGAAATCTGCTCTCAGTTAAACAGAAATAATGGAAAAAATAAACAGAGGGGCTAATAATTCTGACTTCAACTATATATATATATATATATATATATATATATATATATATATATATATATATATATATATATACATACATACACACACACAGTTGAAGTACGAATTATTAGCCCCTCTTCTTTAGTTCTGAATTTATATGTAATTATTATTTTTCTTGTTGTTGTAAATTCTTATCTCACAAGTAGTGACTTAAAATAGACTTTTCTGAGATTATTTCTCACAATTATGACTTCTTTTTTAACCCTCCCCATATAATAATTGGCTTTATCTCTCTGTCTCCTCCCCACCAATCAGTTGGTGTGTGGTGTGCGGTCTGGCGCAATATGGCTGCTGTCGTGTCATCCAGGTGGATGCTGCACACTGGTGGTGGATGAGTAGATCCCACCCCCTCATTGCGTAAAGCGCTTTGAGTGCCCAGAAATGCGTTATATAAAATGTAAGGAATTATTAGTTACTATTATTAAGATAAAAATGAAGAAAGCTAGACTGGGTGATATAAGAAAAAGACAGCTAAATAAATACATAAATAAATACAAAGTTTACATATTACTGTAGGACTTCCAGGTCCCGAATTGCCTAGGGCCCCCAAATAACTAAACCTGGCTACACCCAAAATAAATCCGCAGATTTTTACAATATTATTTTAATAATATAATTTATAATATGTCCGCAGACATTGTCTGGCTCTACATATGAGGCATTAAGAACAATGGTGCTTTACATCGTAATGCAATCCTCAGTGTTGATCATTAACTTGCCGAGTGAATGGCCGCGGATCTGGCAACCCGCCGAGGCTCTTGAGTCGGGGGTGGACCAGAATGATATAATCTCTCTCCGGAGCCCCCAAAGGGCTGAACTTGCATTTGGAGAATGTGCTCCGTGAATTTTAAGACTGTCCCAGTAGTGTCAGACTATGGCATATAGTTAATCTCATAGTTAAAGCTGTCGAACACTCTCCAGTGAACATGTATGTGTGGATGACTGCGCTCGCGGGCTTGGCTCTCCTCCTCCCCGCGCTCCTCAAAACTTTCTTCCCGTATTTTCTGCAGGACTGCGTTTATATATACAGAGCTCTCGGATGCGGCGTCCGACTCAACATTTACAAGAGGAAAACTCCCTTCTACAGCATCGTGGACTGCTTTTTGGAGGCGGTGAAGAAACACCCGAGAAAAGCGTTCATTCATTTTGAAGGCGAGACTTTCTCCTATGAGGAGGTGGAGAAGCGGAGCAATAAAGTGGCGGACGCGCTGCGCTCGGTGGTCGGCCTCCGGGAAGGGGACACGGTTGCGCTTTTCCTGGGCAATGAGCCCCGGTTTGTGTGGACTTGGCTCGGCTTGGCCAAACTGGGCTGTCCCGCTGCACTCCTGAACTTCAACATCAGATCCAAATCACTCCTTCACTGCTTCTCCTGCTGCGGCGCGAATGTGCTCATAGCGGACGCCGGTGAGTGCACTTGAAAGTGTGCGACTATTCCTAGATTTGTTACAGTCACTCGAGGGAATATCGGTTTGCGAGGCCTTGCACTGGGGGAATTTTCTGAATGTCTGCTGAGTTCTAAAGTTATTATCAATTAGTTAACTAATAATAACCATAACTTTTCTGATTGCAAGTTAATGGGATATAATGTCAGGCCTGGAGCCAGGGGGGATTCGGATGGTTCGGTAAACCCACCCCTCACTTACAAAGGTCCAGAATTTGTCCCATGCATGAGCTTATTTGTCTTATTTTGACTGCTATGCCTTCATAAATAGTGAAAATAACCCATTGAAAAAGGCTTGAAGACCAAATGTAATCCTCTGTTGGCTGTCGATTCAATGTGACTTCAGCTAATCAGTTTTTCATGCTAACATTTTCATTTTTCAATCTACCGTAGGAGAAGTCATCTTTGTTTTAAACAGAGAAAACATTTTACATGCAACATGCAAATCCTGGACCTTCTTCTTATTATTATTATTATTTTGTATTTGGTTTTCAAAACAGTTCAGAACAAAACAAACAACAAAAACATTTTCAAAGGAAAATGCAAACAAAAAACATACAATACGAGAGTCAAAGGTCACCGAATACAATCTTACTCACATTCGCATTTGTAGTTGATAAAATATGGTTGCTATATAAATTTTGTTAAGAGTTACGCAGGCTCCAGCTATATATAAATAAAAGCAACACAATAAAATGAAAACATTTCATTTCTTCTCAACCGTTTACCCCACACTCTCAGAAAATATGGTTCAATGGGAAACCAAAATGTACCTTTGGTTTTTAAAAACCTTCATCAAAGGTACAAATCTGATCCATGAAGGTGCCACTTCAGTGACAAGACACTTTGTTCCTTAACAGCGTCAAAAGTGCTCACCAAATAATTACAAAAAATTCTGAGATTTGCATCCCATTAGTGTATGTACCTCTTTATTTAAATCTTGCCAATATTACAATCCCAAAACATGGAAAGGATCAGCTAATACATTTTTGCATTTTCTCATTAAACAAGTTTGATTTACAATACCTATAGTTTTGTTTTACCAGTTGTTTTGTATTATAATACTCAATAATAAATGTTCAGGAGTTTTTTAAGCAAATGACAATGTTTTAATCTGGAAATTATTCATAATTCACCTCATCTTTCCAGTCATATTTATTTTGGTCATAATAGTCATAATCTTTCCAGTCATATTTAAGAGTTGGGTAACACTTTATTTAGATCCTGCTTCTTCTACAGACTTTTAACTGACTATAAGAAACTTTGCAAGTACATGTCAACTTGCACTAACCCTAACAGTCTACTTATAATCTAATGAGAATTAGTTGGCGTGTAGATGTAATGTAACTTAATTCAACAAACGGACCATCAAAACAAAGTTGTCCATTGTTCTTTTTTAAATATTTCCCAAATGATGTTTAACAGAGCAAGGAAATTTTCACCGTATGTCTGAAAATGTTTTTTCTTCTGGAGAAAGTCTTATTTGTTTTATTTTGGCTAGAATAAAAGCAGTTTTACATTTTTTAAAAGCCATTTTAAGGACAAAATTATTAGCCCCTTCAAGCTAATTTTCTTTCGATAGTCTACAGAACAAACCATCGTTATACAATAACTTGCCTAGTTAACATAATTAAGCTAGTTAAGCCTTTAAATGTCACTATATATATTTTTCGATAGTCTACAGCAGGGGTTCCCAAACTTCTCAGCCTGCGACCCCCAAAATGACAATGCCAGTGACTCGCGACCCCCAATATCCTTTGAGGTGGTTATAAAGACAGAAATCTTGCATAAAATGGCACACACACACCAATAGACCCGAGTCTATTACTCATTGATTTTTTATTATGTATGTAAGTGCTGTAAATGTGCCAGAAAGTTTAACTCTGTGTTATAAAATCAATCTGTTTGAAGGGTAAATTACCAGGTGCTTAGTTTTAAAATTACATCCCATTAGTGCATTTATCTCTTTATTCACATCTTGCTAATATTACAATGCCAAAACATGGAAATGATCAGCCAATACATTTCCCCATTTTCTCCAGCATTCACCATTTTTAGATCTCTAGTTTAAAAGTGTTTTAATTTAGGTGTCACTCTCCATGTTTGATTTTGTTTTTATATACACAATTATGCCGTCAAACTGTTGTATAAACGCAATATCACACTCGTAGCAGTGCAATATGGCTATATATCAGCACTGGTGGGGGCACTAATGCACGCCTCCCACCAGTGCCGATATATAGCCATATCGCACTGCTACTCGTGTGATATTGCTCATCTATATATATATATATATATATATATATATATATATATATATATATATATATATATATATATATATATATATATATACACACACACACACACACACACACACACACACATACACACACAATTTAAATTTTTTTTTATATGTGCCAGGTTTTCTGTGTCAGCCACTTTCACTTATTAATATATCATACCAATCTACAACACACCTGCTTCAAAGTCAAAGTTTACTTTAGTTTTTAACTGTAGTCATTAAGTTTGTCTAAGTATAAAACAGATGATTAATCTTCAAATCAGATAAAGGCTCATATTTAAGAGTGTGAATGCTGATAGTCTGGATCTGGCGTTTAGAAGTGTGTGTATGTTGTGTCAATGTGTGTATGCGTCTATGTGACATGTCAGGACACAAATTTGTATAATGGCACAAGTATCACAAGAAGGTGGAGAAATATGAGGACATTGCAGACGTCCTCATTCTCCAAAAGCTTATAAATCATGATGGTAGGGATGAAGTGAAGGGTGAGATTAAGGCAAGGGAAAATACAGTTTGTCCAGAGTTAAAATAAAGGAAACCTATGTAATGTCCCCACAATTCACAAAAACAAATGTGTGTGTGTGTTTGTATGTTGTTATGTATGTGTGTTGCAGAGCTCCTTGATGCTGTTGAGGAGATTCTGCCAGCACTGAAGCAGAAGGGAATCCGGGTGTACCTGCTGTCTTCTGAGTGCACTACTGACGGTGTTCAGTGTATCGGTGCTGCTATCGCTGGAGCTTCAGATAAAGCGATCTCTCCATCTCTCAGATCTAATGTCCACATCAGAAGCACAGCTCTGTACATCTACACCTCCGGCACCACAGGTATCGCACAACACACACACAGAGGGTTAAGGTTTATATACAGATTATTCTTTGATGCATATTTGTATTTTTATGTCATACATTTTTGGATTTTATCTATCACAATTATTGTGTCATGGTGGCTCAGTTGGTGGCACGTTCACACACACAGCAGGAAGGTCGCTGGTTCAGCTCAGTTGGCATTTCTGTGTGGAGTTTGGATGCTCTTCCCTTGTTGGCGTGGGTTTCCTCCGGGTGCTCCGGTTTCCCCCACAGTCTAAAGCAGGGGTCACCAATCTTGGTCTTGGAGGGCCGGCGTCCCTGCAGGGTGTAGCTCCAACTTGCCTCAACACACCTGCCTGGATGTTTCAAGTATACCTCGTAAGACCTTGATCAGCTTGTTCAGGTGTGTTTGATTAGGGTTGAAGCTAAAATCTGCAGGACACCGGCCCTCCAGGAACAAGTTTGGTGACCCTTGGGCTAAAGACATGTGCTAAAGGTGAATTGAATAAGCTAATCGGCCGTAGAGTATGAGTGTGAATAAGTGTGTATAGGTGTTTCCCAGTACTGGGTTGCAGCTGAAAGGGCATCTGCTGCGTAAAACATATGCTGAATAAGTTGGCGGTTCATTCCGCTGTGGCAACCACTGATTAATAAAGGGACTAAACCAAAGGAAAATAAATAAATGAATATAACAATTATATATGATATATATAATACATATATATACATATACATATATATATATATATATATATATATATATATATATATATATATATATATATATATATATTTATTTATTTATTTGGATTTAAATATTTTAATCAAAAAATATTTCTTTTTATCTTCATATTTGTTCATTTATATTATTGTTTTTCACACTATAGATTATAATAGTAATCGTGATTGATATTTTATTATTAGATTTTCATATTTTTTCTATTTGCATTTATTTTATGACTGAAAAGAACAATTACATATTTTTATATTAGTATTTATAGTTGTAATATTTTGAAATGAATTATTTGTTTATTTTATATTTATATTTGTTCATTTATATAATTACTTTTTATATTATAGATTCTATTACTGTTTGTTATTTATAATATATTATTAGATTAATATTTTTTATGTTTGTATTTATTATATATTAACAATTTTTAAAATGTTTGGTAGTTTTAAATGTGTTTATTATTTATTAATATGACTTTATTATTTACATTCATTTTGTTTTCGGTTTTCCTTTATTAATCAGGGGTCGCCACAGCGGAATGAACCGCCAACTTATCAAGCATATGTTTTACACAGTGGATGCCCATCCAGCTGCAACCCATTACTGGGAAACACCTATACAGACTTATTCACACACATACACTACGGAAAATTTAGAGGTGTCTAATCTCTGTCCTGCAGGGCCAGTGTCCTGCATAGTTT
>NC_141045.1:34650000-34777500 GCF_052040795.2 Danio rerio | reverse complement strand
TATATATATATATAATATATATTATATATATACATATATATATAGAATATATGTATATATATATATATATATATATATATATATATATATATATATTTATATATATATATATATATATATATATATATATTTATATATATTATATATATTATATAATATATATTATATAATATATATTATATAATATATAATATATATTATATATATATATATATATATATATATAATATATATTATATATTATATAATATATAATATATATTATATAATATATAATATATATTATATATATATATATATATATATATATATATATATATATATATATATATATTTTATATATATATATATATATATATATATATATATATATATATATATATATATATATATATATATATAGTTGAGGGCAAAATTATTAGCCCTCCTGTGAAATATTTATTCTTTTTTTAATTATTTCTGGCTGCACAGTGGGAATAATATATATATATATATATATATATATATATATATATATATATATATATATATATATATGTGAAGATTAGCTCAAATAAGAAAGCATCATTCTAAGGTTGTTGGTTCAATTCCCAAGAGGTTAGCACGTTTGCCTCACAGCAAGAAGGTTGCTGGTTCAAGCCTTGGCTGGGTCAGTTGGCGTTTCTGTGTGGAGTTTGCATGTTCATGTGGGTTCCTCCGAGTGCTCCGGTTTCCCCCACAGTCCAAAGACATGCGGTACAGGTGAATTGGGTAGGCTAAATTGTCCGGAGTGTATGAGTGTAAATTGAGTGTAAAGTCAGCAGCAGGGGTTTCAGCTCAGACTCTTGAGATCGACAGTCAAACAAACCTGAAGCAGAAATAGAGCGTTTGATCCCAGTTGGAGCTAAAGTGGGTCTGGAGGGTTTGCTCGGCAGGTTTCAGACAAAGCTTTATAGTTCTGCTTTTGTGCAGGAGAACTTTTTGGGACAGACACTAATTTGTTCTTTCCACTCGCTGATTTTTCCGCTTGGCAGAAAGACAATGATCGAGACCACAAAGTGAAGATCGCCATTGGCAACGGTGTGCGAGCCGACATCTGGAAAGAGTTCCTGAAGCGTTTTGGACGCATCCACGTGCGGGAGCTGTACGCCGCTACTGAGGGAAACGTCGGCTTCATCAACTACACTGATAAAGTCGGAGTGGTCGGTCGGATCAATATTATCAGCAAGGTATGAGAGATGATTACGTAATGCTTAAACGATATGAGGGAGCAAAGTCAGGTTGACTGCTGCTGTTTTCCCACAGCTGTTCTTCCCCTTTGCCCTCATCAAGTTTGACATTGAGAAAGAAGAGCCGGTGAGGAACGCTGAGGGTTTCTGCATCCCAGTGGAAAGAGGTCAGTTCTGCTTTGATGAAGAATTCAATTCATTGACATTTGTACACCTTTTACAAGTCTCCTAGAGTTAAACATAACAACTTTTTAGAAACCAGCCGATGTCTTGGGGCCTACTCACACTATGCCATCCGTACCGTGCCCAGGCCCGTTTCCCGGATCGTTTGAGAAGTGTGAGTGCGCTGAATCGGGCTCAAGCACGGTTCACTTGGCCGGCCCTGGCCCGGTTGGAAGAGGTGTGCCTGAGCGCGGTACACTTGGGCTTTGGCGCGGTACGCTTGTGTGTGAGCGCGAAACGCGGCAAAGCCCGAAACCGAAAGCGAGACGTGACTTTTAAGGGACTGTTTGATATGGATTTATTAATCATTCTTACTGTTCAGTGATCGCAAACTGCCGTAGTTTATTAAAGACGCAAACTCCTCACAGCATGACAGCTGCGCGCCTTCAGCAGACCTCCTCATTCCTGCAGCAAGAGAGCTTGGATTGTTTATGAGCGCCAAAAGTGCCGGATCTGTTCGGTAAAATATCTGACTGTGTGTCACCGCATCCCTAAGGACTGTTTGGCGAAATATTTGACTGCATGTCACTGCATAACAAACGACTGAAACGATATAACTAGAGAAATCTCCACTGTGCTGCTGAGTGAGAGCGTATGGCAAGCCGTTTTAACATTTAAACCTTGTTCTGACTATCCATAAATATATTTAGAGATATAATTATATATTTTGACAAGTCATTATTATAATTCGACTTGTCAGAATGACAATTAGAGATATCTGCAATTACAATTGTACTAGTACGAAATCAGATTGGAGATATCTGCAAATATATTATGACTAGTCATATTCCTCCATTGACTTCCATTGAAAAATATTTGCAGATATCTCTGAGTTTTGACTCGTCAAAAATCCAATTCAAGATATCTACAACTGTAATTCGACTATTAGTAAATTAATTAGAGATATCTTCAAATATATTTGTAAATATCTCTAAATATTACGAATTAAAGACATCTCCAAATGTATGACTAGTAAAAACTCAGTTAGAGATATCTCTAATTACAATTGTGACTAGTCAAAACTCATTTAGAGATATCTGCAAATATTTTTTAATGGAAGTCAATAGAGGAATATGACTAGTCATAATATATTTGCAGATATCTCCAATCTGATTTCGTACTAGTACAATTGTAATTGCAGATATCTCTAATTGTTATTCTGACTAGTCAAATTATAATTATGACTAGTCAAAATATAATTAGAGATATCTCTAAATATATTTATGGAGTCAGAACAAAGATTTAAATGCTAAAAAGGCTTGCCATAGAGAGCGCTTCTGAACAGCGCAGCAGCGATGACGTAAGCGTGCCGAGGCCCGATATGGTGTGAGCGCGGGCCGTCGGGGGAGACGGGAGGGGGGACAAGCGTGCTTTGGCCCGGTTCGAGACAACTGTACCTAGTGTGAGTACGGCCTTGTTCTGGCGGGGTCACTATTAGCTTAGCATAATTTATTGAATCAAATTGGACTATTAGCATTTAGTTCCAAAAAAGGATATTTCTTACACCTTTTACAAGTCTCCCTGACTTAAACATAGTAGTAACTTTTTAGAACCCATTAAGCTGATTTCTTGTTTTGGCGGGGGAACTATTAGCTTAGCATAATTCATTGAATCGGATTGGACCATTAGCATTTAGTTCTAGAAATTTATCTATACCTACATCCCGTAATAAAACCGACGGAAAATTACCAGTTACTATTTTAGGTCAATATAGCTCAGGAATCTGCGTCACAGCGAGTTGCGGTTGGCCATGTTTGTGGACAATGCAGGAGCGCACAATGTAACCAGTGGCAGTAACATTTCACAGTATAATCTTTTGGAAAAACATCTCACAAACACTCGGAATAAAATAGACTAACGTGTATATACCTTTATAAACGCTTTACGTGTCTGAGAGGCTTATAATATGCATTTCAGAAAATTCTGGCTCCAACGAGTTTCTGTAACTGACAGCGCATCGACGAGCTGCAGCAAGAAAACATCTCCATATATGATGTTCTTCATTGCCTGCAGTATGAGCACTTGCAGTTTATTGCGGATGAGTGAATACAAAGGAATTGTCTGTACACCTCAGAGACAGGATTGTCTCCAGGCACAAGGCTGGGGAAGGTACAGAAAGATTTCTGCTGCTCTGAAAGTTCCAATGAGCACAGCAGCGTCCATCATCCGTAAGTGGAAGATGTTTGGAACCACCAGGACTCTTCCTAGAGCTGGCCGGCCATTTAAGCTGACTGATCGGGGGAGAAGGGCCTTAGTCAGAGAGGTGATCAATAACCTGATGGTCATTCTGTCTAAGGCCCAGCGTTCTTCTGTGGAAAGAGGAGAAACTTAGAGAAGGACAACCATCCGTGCAGCAATCCACCAATCAGGCCTGTATGTAAGAATGGCCAGACGGAAGACACTCCCCGCCTGCAATTTGCCAAAAGGCATCTGAAGGACTCTCAGACCATAAGAAACTAAATTCTCTGCTCTGATGAGACTAAACTTGAACTCTTTGGAGTGTATGCCAGGCGTTACGTTTGGAGAAAACCAGGCAGCGCTCATTACCAGGCTAATACCATCCCTACAGTGAAGCATGGTGGTGGCAGCATCATGCTGTGGGGAGGTTTTTTAGCAGCAGGAACTGGAAGACTAGTCAGGATAGAGGGAAAGATGAATGCAGCAATGTGCAGAGACATCCTGAATGAAAACCTGCTTCACAGTGCTCTTGACCTCAGACTGGGGCGACGGTTCATCTTCCAGCAGGACAATGACCCAAAGCACACCACCAAAATATCAATAGAGTGGATGTACAACAACTCTGTGAATGTGCTTGAGTGGCCAAGCCAGAGCCCAGACCCAAATCCTATTGAACATTTCTCAAGAGATTTGAAAACGGCTGAACACCGTTCCAACCTGATAGAGCTTGAAAGGTACTGCAAAGAGGTATAGGCAAAATTTCCCAAAGACAGGTGTGCCAAGCTTGTGGCATCATATTCAAAAAGACTTGAGGCTGTAATTGCTGCCAAAGGTGCATCAACAATTGAGCAAAGGCTGTGAACACTGCTGTACATGTGATTTTTCTGCTTTTTTTTTTTTATATATATAGATATATATAATTTTGCCACAAAATCCATAAGCCTTTTTTTCACATTGTCATTATGCGGTATTGTGTGTAGAGTTTTGAGAAATAAATGAATTTAACTCATTTTGGAATAAGGCTGTAACATAAAAAAATGTGGAAAAAGTGAAGCGCTATCAATACCTTCCGGATGCACTGTATGATACAAAAAATCAAAAGAGATCAATGTGAATCAGGCTCCCTTGTCCTAAACACCCAAAATGAATTGCATTGCCTACGACACATTCCCGAGCTCTATATTACCAGGAACTACTATATATACTCTGCTAAACTAAGCTAATTGTGACCTCGTCAGAAGAAAATGGTTCAAGTAAAGTGTTTAACTTCTAAAATAAGCTTTTTTTTTATTAAATGTGAAGTGTTCTTTAAGGCATCGTCTCCTAAACAGATGTGCTACAACCACAGACAATTAAAGAGTTGCTTTTTCTCTGCTGAGTGCTTCTAATGGAAATTCAGCTCTTCAGTCAGGCCACTTGGCTTCGAAAAGGGACCTTTGAAGTTCTTATTTGATGTACAATTCATTTTATTGACACTGGCCATCAATAAAGATATGAGCAGTTGTTTGTTTAGGCTGGGATTGAAGCTTTAGAGACTTCCTTTGACCTCGTTTCATAATCATAAAACGTTATTGATTAACCGTAAAGATGTTCAGCTTTAGATCATCCGTTGTTGATGTGGTGTTTGACAGACGAGGTGGGCCTTCTGGTGGGCAAAATCACCAAACATACACCGTTCGTGGGATATGCTGGAAACAAGCAGCAGACGGATAAGAAGAGACTCGCTGACGTGTTTGAGAAAGGAGATCTGTATTTCCACAGTGGAGATCTGCTGAGGATCGACCATCAAAATTTTGTCTACTTTCAGGATCGGGTTGGAGACACGTTCAGGTCAGCAGAGCTTTAGCTGGAGTACATGTGTCGGAGTTTCCAAATGTTGTGTTAACGTTGGTTTTTGCAGGTGGAAAGGAGAAAACGTGGCCACAACTGAAGTGGCAGATATTCTCACCATGGTGGACTGCATCGAGGAGGCCAACGTTTATGGAGTCAAAGTTGAAGGTAAGACTGAAAGATGCTTTGACCTCTAAAAGAAACACTCCCCTTTTTCATTCATTCATTTTCTTGTCGGCTTAGTCCCTTTATTAATCCGGGTTCATCACAGCGGAATGAACCGCCAACTAATCAAGTACATGTTTTACACAGCGGATGCCTTTCCAGCCGCAACCCATCACTGGGAAACACCCATACACACTTCTTTACACACATACACTACAGACAATTTAGCCAACCCAATTCTCCTATACCACATGTCTTTGGACTTGTGGGGGAAACCACATGAACACATGCAAACTCCACACAGAAACGCCAACCGACTCAGCCGAGGCTTGAACCAGTGACCTTCTTGCTGTGAGGCGAACGTGCTACCCAATGAGTGAGGTGTTGCGAACGCCGCCCTCTCTATTCTGCATCCCTATACTGAATTGAAAACATAGCTAATTAGGGTGTAACCTAATAATGTTAGGCTTTGGCTTGATTTTAGAAAGACATCATTGGAAAGAATCATTAGTTAATGTATTAATCAACGTTGTATAAAGGTTATAATTTGATCGAGAGGATCTGACAGAATTCAGTGTTTCCTCTAGGAAACACTTTTTCCAGCTGTGGCGGCAGGCCTTTCCCACAGATCTACCAACTACATATGGCGTTATTTCAATGACAAATCTATTTGCTTGCGCACCGAATTCCTGTTTGTGCAAAAAACGTCTTGCACGCCCTCAAATATACACTGACAAAGCACAGATCTTCTTGTGCGCTCTCTAATAAACACTGCTGAAGTGCGATGTGGTGTGTTTATGTAGTGAGTATGTCTCCAACATTTATTAGATTGGCTAGTAATATTTATGAATGTCTCCAGTAGACCTACAGAGCAGCATTAATGCACCCTGAAGTGAAACGGCTATCAACTCCAGCAAGATAAAGTCAGTATAAGCAGAATCACAGACCTTTATCTATAAATAAATTTTATGGAAACTGTGTTCACCCTAACTGAAAGCTACGTCGTGTTTGCTAGCCTCATGCATCATGTACCTGTCAGTCAGTAGCCCCTTTCACACATACAGACCTTTCCGGAAAATTACCGGCAATTTTCCGGAAAGGTGTGTCTGTGTGAACAGGCTCTTTTTATAAATACCGGTAAATTCGTTCTGGCTATTTTCCGGAAAGAGAAGTTGTAACATTACCGGTAATTTGCCGGAATGCTGCGCTGTGTGAATGCAGAAGGAAGATTGCCGGAAAGAGCGCGTGCACGTCTAGAAAGTGCTGACATGAGACACCTACTTTAGCCAATCAGAACAGTCAGACGCATTCACGTGCGCGCGGTTTATGAGAATAAAAGCCTGTAAATATTTTTCCAGACACATTTAGCTGCTAGATATTAGTCAGATAACGTTTCTATGTTCTTCTTAATGCTAAAGCCTGATTTATACTTCTGTGCGCTGTCTCTGTCGGTCTGCATTAACACTTCCGAAACACTAGTTGGCAGTGAGGTGTAAATGTTCCTCTGTGTCGAGTTTCTTCGCTACTTTTTTGCTTTTCCTGAACACTTCCGGGATGTACAAGTGGCTCAAACTCGTCATTTTGAGGCAGGAACCGGCGGACGTGCAAAAACTTTAACTATGAGGTAAAAACAAAACAAAACTTTCCATCCGGAGCTCCTTCACGGGACTCCACACTTGTAAACAATCGCTCGCGCGGCTCTCAGTCCCGCCCAGACTCGTCAGCGCTACCAAGCCGACCAATCACAGAGCTTACGCTACGCGTCGTTGCGACGTGTAGTTACATTTTTTGAGACGTGCACGTCAGTGACGGCGATGGCCACGGCGAAGGGCTATGCGTCAGCGCCATAGCATACGCCGGTGTTTGATGCAGAAGTATAAATCAGCCTTAACTGTGTAAATAATTATCGATAAAATGTTTATAATAATCCGCTGTTTGTTTACCTTCAAGCTTTGCGTGTGCCCGTGAGCACCCATAGCACCAGCACACACACGTATCATGAACATCTCAACATGCGAAAGTGTTTCTCTATATGTTTTCATCAAAGTTGTTCTCAATACTGATTCATCCGAAGAGTTTGTAATGAAGTCAAATGTTTACAAATTCAAGCGCAGCTGTTTAGATGTCATTTCTGGTTAATGATGTCAGAATTTACCGGCATTTTGCGATGGATGTGTGAATGCTCTTTTCCGGAAAAATTCCGTAACGTCCTCGCCTGTGTGAACAGCGTTTTTTTTAATATACCGGTATCACTGTGTGAAAGGGGCTAGTCAGTCAGCATATCTTAAAGGGTTAAACAAATAACGCACAGC
Source organism: Danio rerio (assembly GCF_052040795.2). Taxonomy (NCBI): domain Eukaryota; kingdom Metazoa; phylum Chordata; class Actinopteri; order Cypriniformes; family Danionidae; genus Danio; species Danio rerio. The sequence goes on along the minus strand of NC_141045.1, from coordinate 34,769,585 downwards.
ACTACTGCGGTTACAGAAAAGTTTGCGCTGTTATAATTCACTTACCTTTTAATAAGTTTTGGTGCAAATATTACCGCTACTAAAAACAACAACAATGACTGAATGTTTTGAATGAGAAGCTGCCATGTAGCCGTGGAGGGATGAATTTTGCTGTGGCGCCCGCCTGTCCTAAACAGATGTGACGTTATCATTTTTTGTCTGCTGAGTGCTTATAGAAATTTGGGTCATAGAAATTTGGCTTATTCAGTGAAAGTCAAAGTTTGACATGTTTTCTTTGTAGTACACTGAACGATATTAGAACTTTACACTTCATAAACATCAAAACTAATAGGTGCATAATCCTGAAGGGTCTTACCTTATACCAGTGTTTCCAACCCTGTTCCTGAAGGCACACCAACAGTACACATTTTCAACGTCTTCCTAATTAAACACACCTGAATCAACTCATCAGAACAGTAGAAGACACTCCAGAACCTGACATGAATGGGTCAGATAAGGGAGACATCCAAGAGACGTACTGTTGGTGTGCCTCCAGAAACGGGGATGGGAAACACTGCCATATACTTCTGCATATCCTCACTGCATCTCTACTGTGTTCTTCAGGTCATGAAGGAAGGATTGGAATGGCAGCTGTGAAACTGAAGGAGGGCAGAGAGTTCGACTGCGTCTCCACCTGCAGTGTTTTGGCCAACTACCTTCCAGTCTACGCCAGACCTCGATTCATAAGAATTCAGGTACACACACACGCGCACACGCACACACACACACAAACTTATATGCAGGGTTCCCACTTATCCTAAAATGTCGAATAAAAAAAAAAAAAACAGGTCGCTGTTGTGCTTATATTTTAATAATAATGCACTATGTACTAATGCACAGGATAGTATATGTATGTAGTGTCGTCCCAAATGGCACACTTTTCCTACTAAGCGGAAATTCAAACCGTTTCCCTGATGACGTTTGACTTTTGCCAAATCAGTGAAATAAACGACCGAATTATCAAATAATACCTATCGTGAGTATTGCCGCATTCACCATCGGGAGGCGCTATAATCACTCTCGTACGAGAATTTTGCTTTCACCATCCAAAATAAATAAAGTTATTCAACATTTTCGCGCGATAGCTCCGCCCCTTCCCCTACAAGAGCAAACCTGCGGCCGTTGAGTGCATCATCCGGGTAATTAAAGTGCTCTAATTATTTTTTTTAGAGTTTTCAGTGTGAACGCACTCCTTACACTATTTATACTACAAAATGGCGTAGAATAGTGCATAAGTATGCGATTTGGGACACAGCTATAGTAATAACATGTATTAAAGTTAATGTTAAAATAAAAAATGTAGAATAACGTTAAAATAAAAAACATAATATTCAATATGGTTTTAGCTTCAACATAATTTTGCATGGCTTAATTAGACACGGCTAACTCTTAGTGTCAGCATGACTGAATTACTTGCTAATCCATAGTTGTAAGTAGTTTTACAAACTTTACATTTGGCTTTCTGTCATCTAATTTTAGCACATGGGTCTCTATTTTAGCAATTAAGCAGTCTAAAGCGCACTGTGCAGGAGCTTTTTAAATACAATTTTGGCTATTTTAATGACGGTAAAATGACAGTCCGCATGTGCAAATTTCATTTAGTTTACGCAGATTTGATTTCAAAAGAATTTCTAAATTCTAATTTCTATTAATAAATTTCAAATTTTCAGTAAACGAAGAACAAAAACAACGAAGTGTGCTCAAAAAGAAAACAAGCTGCTGCTGTATGGGGTCGAATGAGGTCATCATTAACCTGCAGGCTGAATTTTGCTCACGGGGCTGCGAGAAAATAAATAAAAAGAGCAGAGATGCGGCAAAATAATGAATAGAAAGAGTGAGGCTATGATCAAATAAATAAATAAATAAAGGAAAAAAGTGTGACTGCTGAGAGTGCAACCAATCCCTCGCGGCCAAAAAAAACAGATCAGCCCACCAGGAGTTCTCCCGGTCCTCGCAATTAGCCAATCTGGGCCTGTTTGTGCATTTTGCACACATTAATGCGCTCTTTAAGTAATAACAGACGAGTCTTCGCTGAGGCCATCTTCCAGCCTAAACCACGGCGAATGAAGCTCTGCACAAGACTTTTGGCCAGCGGAGAAATTAAAATGGTCGTGCCCAACTGAGTCTGGTTCCCTCAAGGTTTTTTTTCTTCACTCCCATCAGGTGAAGTTTTTTTTCCCTCTCCGCTGTCGCCACTGCCTCGCATGGTTCAGGATTGGTAGAGCTACGCATCGATGAATTTGCTCTTCAGTGTTTGAACTCTCAGTAATGATTAAATCACACTGAACTGAGCTAAACTGAACTGAACTGAACTTAAACACTAAAACCTGAACCACACTGTTCTAGTTACTATGACCATTTATGTGAAGCTGCTTTGACACAATCTACATTGTAAAAGCGCTATACAAATAAAGCTGAACTGAATTGAATTGTTAAATAACTGCACCATCGACTTTAGAGCAGTTGCCTCAATATAGCATCATTTGCTATTTAAACAACATCACTAGTCATTAAAAAGATTCCTGCGTCAGGCTGAAACTAGCAAAAACACACGTGTCGGGTAGAGGCCCCATGTTGAAGTTATCAACACGTACATCATCCTAGCATGTTAGACATAACAATAGATGTGAAACAGCAAGATATGAAAAATACAGCATAGACAAATTACATTTTGATAAATCGACAAAAGTTTTAAGTGACAAACTAAAAGTCCCTGATATCCTGTGACTAGGAAAACAATATATGTACAGTTGAAGTCAGAATTATTAGCCCCCCTGAATTATTAGCCCCCTGTTTATTCCCTCAATTTCTATTCAACAGAGCAGATTTTTTTCAACTCATTTCTAAACACAATAGATTTAATAACTCATCTCTAATAACTGATTTATTTTATCTTTGTCATGATGACAGTAAATAATATTTGACTAGATATTTCTATACACTTCAATACAGGTTAAAGTGACATTTAAAGGCTTAACTAGGTTAATTAGCTTAACTGGGCAGGTTAGGGTAATTAGGCAACTTATTGTATATCGATGGTTTGTTCTGTAGACAATCAAAAAAAATATATAGCTAAAAGGGGCTAATAATTTTGACCCTAAAATGGTGTTTAAAAAATTAAAAACTGCTTTTATTGCAGTCGAAATCAAACAAATAAGACTTTCTCCAGAAGAAAAAATATTATCAGACATACTGTGAACATTTCCTTGCTTCGTTAAACATCATTTAGGAAATATTTAAAAAGAAAAAAAAATGCAAAGGGGGGTGAATAATTCTGACTTCAACTGTATATAACCTGATTTCAATGCCTGAAATCAAACTTTAAAAACTCCAAGATATTCCAGATTTGAATCAATGGGAACCCTGAATATAAACCCAACCCCACAGACCTTTCTAGCAGACACTGTCCTCCTCTTCAGTCTGTGATGAAGCCAAACGTGTCTTGCAGAATTCTCTGGAGGTCACAGGAACCTTCAAGATGATGAAGGTGAAGCTGGTGGAGGAGGGCTTCAATCCAGCGCTGATAGAAGATTCACTGTTCTTCCTGGATTTGACACAGAAGAAGTACATTCCTCTTTCTCAGGACATTTACAACTCGATCATGTCGCAGGACATTAAACTGTAACCAGCCACTAGATAAGCTAACCGCACCGTTTGGAGACCTACTAACCAGTAGCTGCCCACTAATCTCAGGGAAAAGCAGTGATTCCACACAGAGATTTGAGCCTTTACAGAGGAGAACAGTCAAGTGTTTTACAGTTACTACTTTATGCATTCAGTCACGTGTGCCTTATCCATTAACCTCGTTAATAATGGACATTCACCTAATCGTCTGCTAACTTTTAATAAAAAGTTGATGAGAATTTCTTAAGCTTGAGCTGCAGTGATTCTGAACTGGGTCGGCAGAGGAAATGTGGGATCCGAATGAAGCAAACTGAACAGCAAAATAAGCACTTAACCCTCATACTGCATTCAGATCTGCCTGTCTGGACCAGGAAGAGAGACATTCAATGAATAAACAAACTAATAACCAACAAACATTTGGCCATATTCTGAAATTCTGACCCATTTTACCAGAGAAGAGTCATGTAATTGCGATAAATCACTTTCAAAATAAAGGTTTTGACATAAAATAAATCTGTGAGCCGAGTATATCTGTATATAGAAATACAGACATGCACATAGTTGATGAAATATTTAGATATAAAATACTCAAACTCCCAGTCAAAAGTTTGGGGTCAGTTTTTTTTTATTATTTTTATTTAATACTTTAAATAAAATTTTGTTCATCAAGGCAGCATTTATTAAATGTAAAAAATAAATAGTTCAATTGTTAAATATTTATTTATTAAATAATTACTGTATGTCGTTTCAAGTGAAATTATTACTCTAGTCATTGTTGCTTTTATTACTGTTACAATCAACAATAATAATTATAATAATAACAACAAAACATATTAGAGTGATTTCTGAAGGATCATGTGACTGAAGACTGGAGTAATGAAGCGGAAATTAATCAAAATCACTGGAATAAATGATTAAAAAAAATGGTGAACTACTTTTGAGCAGTTATTTAATACTGCAGCAACATTTCACTATTTATACTGTACTGTTGATTAAATAAATGCAGCCTTGTTGAGCAGGAGAAGCTTATTTTAAAACATTTAAAAATCCTACTGACCCCAAACTTTTGACCGCTAGTGTATATGTATGCATGAGTGAGTGTGTGTGTGTGTGTGTGTGTGTGTGTGTGTGTGTATGTATATGTATATATATAATATATATATATAAGCCAAACATTCATTAATTCGCCCACATCTGCAGATCAGATATAACTAGGCTTTAGTCAGTGAAAAATATGAAGTTTATAAAAATAAACTTTTTATAGGTTTAACTGAACCCTGAAAGCAGATTTCATTGCACTTTGAGGGCTAAAATGTACTTCCTGTGCTCTTCGATAACGTCAAAGGCCAATCAAACACTATAGTATTTCAGCCCACATTTATCTGCGACTCAAACACAAGTTAACCTTTAATTACATTTGTCCCAGTGCAATATTTGTCCTCATGACTCAGCGTTTTCTGCTTCACGAGCTGAGAACTCGATCTGCTGACACAATGAGCTGAATAAAGCCGGCGCTGTTTCAGAGCTAATCAGCTGCAGTATCTGTCCAAACTGGGTGAAAGTTCAAAACTCACGACCTCTGAGCTCAAACAAACACTTGCAGAAAGCACAAACCCAACTGAACCAGTTTCCTTCTGTACCAGAAACCACCACGGTCAACGACATCTCTCCACATTTCACAATCCACACGAGGCAATCAATAAAATAAAATAAAGAAACCCTCAGATTGTTCTTATTGAAAAATGAATTTATTTATTAATACAGTTGTATACGTTAGAAATGTGCTGCAAAGAAAACAAAATCATAATGTCGCCACACAAAAAGAAACTAAACGAAACCCGGGATGAAGCCGCGTACGTCGTCATATCAAAACAAAGTGGTACTGATGTGCCTTAATAAACTGTCTATTAGTACAAAAATACATTTCAGGGCACACAATACAGCATCCAGTATCACAAATAAATCAGGGTTCGCCCTCCAAAGCGAGTCCATAAATTATTGAAAGCGAGCACGTCTCTAGTTTGTAAATCATAAAAATGTTCTGGAACGGTTTAAAAATGCCATTAAGTAGTGTGTTCGTTTATATATATTTATATATATACGCGCGTCGTTGGTATAAAAGATAACGTCTTTTTCGTTGCATTTATTATTTACGTTTTTTAGTTTTTGTTTTGTTTTTATTGGTTTAAATCTTCTCCGTACTGCTAAATTCCAAGGCTCAGAAGTATAACCGGAATACAAACATAACCAATGTTAGAGTCTTCCTCTTTTTTTTTTTGTTAAGAAACGTTTTTTTCTTCCCCGTTACGTTTTTTTAATTTTTTTTATACAAAATAACAAAGATGTAGAAAAGTCATTTACAGCGAACCAAGGCCATATGCTAGCACAATATTTACAGCGGTAATTGAAACATATCCTAGTCTTCTGGTATATTCTTTGACTTCATATGCATAGCGGGTGAAAAAGCAGACCTGTTCGTTAGTTGTGTGCTAAATACCGTCCTTCATAACTTCCCTCCGTAACCCAAGTGTGACGTTTGCTTCGGGTCGAAAGTAACAAAAAGAAAATGCAGATAAGGCATCACTGCTTGCAGTGTATGATGGGTAGGTTCGTGTACTCAACTTAGTAGCAGGCGTTTGGACCTGAGTCATAGCACATGCATAGATCTCTAGACAGCAGGAGTTTCGGAAAACCACAGTCAGTGTTTATCTACGGTAAAACATCGCTAGAAAAGATCGCTTCAAAAGGTTGAGAGAAAGAGCCCATTTTTTCTTTTCTTTTCTGGAGTTTTTCATTTTCTTCATAGCCGGAGGGGAAGTCCATGAGCAGACGAGTGCAACAGTCACAGATCTTCCACAAAACAACTCAAGTAAAAATAAAAACATCTTCAATATCCAGAGAGCGACATGCTTTTCATCACGGCGATTCCACATGACCAAACTCACACATACAGCAACTTCTCTGCACATCAAGTACGTCTCACGCAAAACTAATTCATCATCCGTCCGTTTCCCCCCGCGCTTGCGTTCCAGCTTTTTCTAATTATTTTTCCCAGCGTCTGTGGCACAGGTCATGCATCCCATTAGCAGTTCCATTCCTTCATTTATTTACTCATTTATTTATTCAGTAATTTTTTGCAAGTCTTCAAGCACCAAAAGGTAAAGAAAAAGGCAAAACTGAACCCAAAAAAAAAAAAAAAAGAGGGAGAGAGAGAAAAGGGAATAGGAAAGCGCTCCGCAGCCAGTCACATCCTCCACGTTTTTCTGAGAAAGAGGACAGAAATAATACTTGATAATGCGAGCCTTCAGGAACAGACCAGCTGTTTCTCTCTTCAGAAGTGGTCGATCAGCACAGACACACAGTTTGCGCCCACCAGGTAATTGGGGTCTCCTGGTAGACACTTGTTTTGCCAGCATTTGGGGTCACCTGTGGATACAGCCAGAGCGGGATCATGAGGAACAAAACTACACGCATATCACAGAGTTACACCATGACTTACAGAACACAGACGGTAAAATGGCTTTCAACATTTACTAATTATTTACTCATCCTGAAGATTATGAGTTTCTTCTGTTCAACGCAAAAGAAGATATTTTGAAAATGCTGAAAAACTGTGAGCATGAACTTGGATAGTCGACAAGACTTTTGTCAGGTAGTACTAGGCAAGTTCTAGGAACAGCAAATAATAAGTTGACTTCTAGTTGATCATTTGGTATCAGAAGTGGCTCATATGAAAGACAAAGGCCTCTAGATTATGCAAATTTTACCAAAATATAATATAATCATGCCTTGATTATTAAACGATTTAATTAGGACAGTAAGGTCTGACTTTGCTCAGACAAAAGTCTTGTTACTTAGCAGAAATGATGTCCAGTATAGAATATAAAGTCATGCTGCAGTGAAGACAGAATGAATATTGTGTCTGACTCCATTATGAGCTTGGAGGACTGCATCCATACATCTCTGCAATCACTCAAATCACTGATTAATAAAGTCATCTGGAATGGCAAAGAAAGAGTTCCTGCAGGACTCCCAGAGTTCATCAAGAGCCTTTGGATTCATCTTCAATGCCTCCTCCTTCTTACCCCAGACATGCTCAATAATGTTCATGTCTGGTGATTGGGCTGGCCAATCCTGGAGCACCTTGACCTTCTTTGTTTTCATCAGTTTTGATGTGGAGGCTGAAGTATGAGAAGGAGCGCTCTCCTGCTGAAGAATTATCTGTCTCCTCCTGTGGTTTGTAATGTAATGCGCAGCAAAGATGTCTTGATATCTCAGGCTGTTGATGTTGCCATCTACTCTGCAGATCTCTCGCACTAAATGTAACCCTAAACCCTGATTTTCCCTTCACCAAACTTGACTGATTTCTGTGAGAATCTTGGGTCCATGTGGGTTCCAGCAGGTCTTCTGCAGTATTGTGATGATTGGGATGCAGTTCAACAGATGATTCATCTGACAAATCCACCTTCTGCCACTTTTCCAGATGATCAACTAGAAGTCAAGCTATTATTTGTTGCTCTTACAAGTGAGATCAAAGACAAGACTTTTGTCAGGTAGAGTACTTTTGAAGTCAATGGTTACAGGTTTACAGCATTATTCAAACAATCTTTTTTTGCTGAACAAAATAAATAAAATCAATCAGGTTTTGAACAAGAGGAAATAATGACAGAAATACTTTTTTTGGGTGAACTATCCCTTTAAAATAGTTTAATGATCACAGCACAGCCCCAATATACTTGTACTATAATTAATTTGTCAGCAATACATTTATAATCAGATCAAATTTAACTCCATTTGATCACTTGCTCTTTCATATATTGGATATAATGCAGGTCAGAATATGTTGCCTAGTTTTAAACTAAATACATTCATTACACTCAATGACGATACAGCATCATTTCACCCATATTTACACACTTCACTTAGCTGTGAGAGAGGAAAATAGCTCTGAAATGGGGACTGATGACAATTCTTCCAATTAGGGCTGGTCGATTAATCCAAAAGTCATTGAAATCGACCTATAATCGATCAAATTTTTCCTGGTCCATTTTTTCAATCCCTACTGCATGTGGAGTCACATGACCTTGCTGTTAGGCTGGTTTATACTTCCGTGACCACTTTGCAGTCGCATCTGATCTCTGGTCGAACAGGACAATGGACTCGTTCTTATTTTGCACTTCACTGACGATGATTGAAAGCTGCGCCAGAGATGCCTTTAGACGGCATATTTATTATTACATTAAACTTATTATTGACATTAAAATATTTGTTTTCAGAAAATGCAAGAAATGCAGTGCTTAAAATATGTTACAGGATAAGCAAGAGTTATTTTATCTAGAAGAGATCCTGCTTATTTTCTACTTTTAATATAAAAAACATTGAAAATAATTTATTTTGTTTCCAAAAGTGCAAGTTATTTACGCAGTGTGCGTTTTAATTTCAGTTGTTCGACGATGATGTTCAATAAATAACCATAGATAGTCGATAGTGTGTGTTTCCTTCATTTTAAAGTCAAGTAATGCACGCTGCATTTAAATATCTCACACCTGTAACATGTGAACGTATTTTATATAAAAAACTTGTCCGTGAACTATGAGGGCAAAAAAATGAATGAATAAATAAAATACTCGCATATTAATTGTAAATAGAGTTAAAATGTTAAACGATATATTCATCGCCTAGCACTACTTCCAAGTTAAAATAGAAATATTGGCATTTTTTGGTTTGCATAAAATAATTAAAAGGTGTTTTTACTGCTATTGTTGTGTCTAAAACAATAAAAATTAATATCTCTGAAATTACATATTGATATTTATTTTCAGACACAACAATTAAGGGGTGTAACAGATCACATTTGATCCGTGATGATCATGACCCACATTTCAGCACGCACAAGACCCGAGGACTAGGCCACCTGGTGGTGCAAAGAGAAAACTTATCAGTATTAACCTTTTAGATCGCTTTAATACAATTTGTGTATGATAATAGACATGCACAATATGCGACTTTTAAAAAGCAATAATACATTTATGCAGTCGTAATCATGTTTTGACAGTTAATATGCCGGTGATTTGATGCTCAACAAAAGTTGCAGACGCCTTTACCATATCAAAATGCTTTTGTAAACATCCAGTTATTCTTTACAGCAATTAAAAACCCAGCTAATATAATACTACTATGGCTACTATAACAAGGAAAATCCGCTTTAACTGTAAATTGACACATGAAAGGGCCAAAAATGCAGCCCACAACAAGGTGTAAAGTTATTGTGTATCATATTTAACAAACCGTTTACTACAAATTTGATGAAATTTTGCTCACATGGATAAATGAATATTAATCAGATGATGTCATTACGCTGTTGTGCTGTCAGCCAATCATTGCATTGCTGAGCATGATTTAGAGCAGTGGTCACCAAACTTACTCCTGGAGGGCCGGTGTCCTGCAGATTTTAGCTTCAACCCTAATCAAACACACCTGAACAAGCTAATCAAGGTCTTACGAGGTATACTTGAATCATCCAGGCAGGTGTGTTGAGGCAAGTTGGAGCTAAACCCTGCAGGGACACCGGCCCTCCAGGACCGAGATTGGTGACCCCTGATTTAGAGGATTGATAGATCTGTCCTTCACAACACACGCAGCGATCTCAGATCAGTTCATCCAGACATTCTAATCTGATTAGCGAACTTGTTTGAAGAATCAAGATTAAAAGATCCAGGATCTGCCAAATCATCTTAGATCATTTAAGCAAGCTACTGTATGAAGAATGGACCACTGGAAAAGCCTCCCGGCATCATTCAAGTCACATGTTGGAAGCGTTTTGTCTTCCCGGTCAAATATAATGATGATGGGAAAAGGGTGGTGAACTATAGCTGTGCTTTAACTCCAGAAGAGTAAAGAAATCAACATTTTAGTAGAACAAAAAGTTCCACAGAACAAAAAAAAAAAAAACTGAAATTAATCTGATTAAAAAAGCTAAATAAATGACCATATTTGTATTTGAAATTTGGAAGAAATGTCATCAAACCTTTAAAAAAAAAAAAAAAAACATTAACATTTCACCCAAACAAAAACCTACCGTAGTAAATCCAGTTGCATAACATGTTAAATAAATGATCTCTCTTATTTTGTTGATGTATATATGTAGTTGAAGCCATATTTTTTTGTTTTTTTCTTACCCTTCAATTCAGTTGTGATGATTATTAGCATGACTGACAACTAAATTTACTCCCAGATAAAATTTCATCAAAAATATCAAAGATGTTCATTTGTTAGCATCCATGAATCTCAATTTCAGTCTTTAAATACCACATCACATGCAGATTTGGTTGTGGTTACTCCCAAAACTTGCATTAATATTATTATTTTTCTTTATTATTTAACATCCGCCATCCTTATTTCTTGTATAATTATGTAATGTTGACCATCACAAAATAAAACATTCTTACACCGAGTCACATTGTAAAGAGAGCTTCTCATTTACGTCTAACAAAAAAAGAAGATAGTTTGAAGAATGTGGGAGTATGAAAGAAAATTTGATTATGAACATGTTTCACAATTTTTACTATTATTAAAAATAACTTCAATGATAAAAGGAAATAAAGGGACATTTTCCACATGCTTTCTTTTCCCCTCTGCTTGACTCTTGTGCTTATTTTACTATGGGTTTTTTTACTTAGGGAAATATAAATATATAATAAATATTTATATAAATATTTGTAAAAAATGTTATCAAGAATTTCAAGACTTCTAAAGTTTTTTAAACACAAATAAAACAGTGAAGTTATGATATATGTTTCTTGATAAAGGGTTAATCATCTGCAGTGATTGAGTCTGCTGATAAGAGGATGAAAAGCTGAGCGAGTCCACAGACTGCACATTTAAAGAGACGGTTCACTCAAAACCATCAAATCTGTCATCATTTACTCATCTCGACTTACTCAAAAGCCAGCTGAGTGTCTTTCTTCAGTTAAACACAAAGGAAGATATTCTGAAGAATATTAAAGAGCCGTTGACCCTCATTGTATTTATTGGTTTTGCCCCCTAATGTGTTTCAGAATATCTTGTTTTGTGTTCAACAGGAGAAAGAAATTCATAAAACATCCCTCTAGTGTGGGGAAATTGTCAGTTTTGGGTGAACTATCCCTTTAAAGCTTCACGCGATCAGAGTGTGACGGTAAGCCAGAAAATGAAACAAAAGCGTGAGCAAAGCCTCTTCCAAACAGCTCCAATCCCGATCCCAAAAGACCCATGAAAGGACAGAGAGAAAGGACAGCGTACCCGACGAGGAGTCGGAGGATTTTAGAGCAAAAGACCAACCATCAGGGGTCATAGACGCACAGTGTGGCAAGCGCAGCTCCACAGGCTTCAGGAACTTCAGGCCGTGAGGACCACACATCACCAGCGGACTCAGCAGAGTTTCACCTGAAAGAGCAAAACATGGCACATCAGTGTCCATCACACATGCATATCACAGCTAACAACATTACAGGCTATTCATCATAGGACCCGTGTTACCACCACCGGGATATGCAAGTTTATTGCAATTAAATCTTGATCTAATCACGACAAACTATATATACTATTAGAAAGATCTTCTGTTTTTAGTTATGTAGGACGGGTAATAGATTAAAACACATTCACTGTTACATTTTTAAGTCATAATATTGTAATCTATAAGCAATTATGACTTACTATATTACAATATTATCATATTTTACCACTTTATTTCATACATAGGAAGAGTTATAGATTAAAAACACATGTATTGTCATGCTACAACCTGTGGGACCATTTACACTTACATTCTTAAACCATAATATTGTAGTCTAAAAGCAATCAGCACTTTTCCAGCACTTGCAAGTCAATTGTCATGACCTAATGTTTCATGTAATGTTTATGTAACAGATATTTGTCAAGCTAATTTTAGATAGTGTAATAGTAATAGTGTAATAGTTGGTTAAACTAGTAATAGTAGGTAAAGTTACTTCTATTGTAAAGCCACAATCGCACAGCACTTCGCTTCATAGACTTCCATTTATAGGAATGTGAATGCAGCAGACCAGAAACTCAAGCACAAGTGTCGCATTTCACTGCATTCAAAAGTTCAAGCTTGGTCAATTCTTACTAGCGAAATTGCCTCACCTGATTGCGTTAGACCAATAGAAGATCATTTGAAATATGGAGCAATGGCCCACTTTTATTAATGTCTGATCATATTGTTTAACGCAGCCCCTTTTCGCAAAGCCGTACAACAGAATTTCACAAGCACAAGCGCTAGTGTGAAAGCAGCTTAAGTCACTTTGGACAAAAACGACTGCTAAATGACTAAATGTAAATGTAATTTCCATGACTTTTTCCGTTTCATATTCATATTCATATTCATATTCTGGAAAATGCCATGTCAGGTTTTCCATGACCGTATGAACCCTGTATATGACTATATTATCATATTTCACCACTATTTTTTGTTACGTAGTAAGAGTTATAGACTAAAAACACATTTACAGTCATGCTACAACCTGTGGGACCATTTACACTTACATTCTTAAAGCATGATATTGTTGTCTAAAAGCAATCATGACTGACTGTATTTCATTTGATAGCTTTATATTGATAGTCCCATATCTGGTGACTGATTTTTGATAGATTACATTTACTGAGTTATTCATTAATTTGCAAAACTAATACAGAATCGTAAAGCATTACTTTGCTACAGCAATCCACATGTAAACATTCTTTAGATGTTTGTAGAGGCTAAATACTAATAAAATACCATCAAACACACCATAGAACTTCAGAATTTTACATCTGCTTTACAAATATTGTCAAGAATCCTCAAATATAGAGTTCATATTCCTCAAAACCCAGGGGGCGCCCTTGCATGGTGTCCAATGGAAACTGGAGGTCATGTGGTGGTCATGTTTGGTACTGCGGTCAAACTAAATCTTACTGAAAGCTTTCTTTTTGTTGATAAATTTGGAATATAATTTGTTCAGATACTTATCTTAGATTTTCTGTCAATTATAGGCTAAAAAGTGTTTCGTAAAATGCATATTTTATGCAATATAATAAAATATACATTAGCTGTTTTATTACTTACACAAAGCCACATTTGTGTATCTGCTTTAAAACGAGACAAAGCTTAAATATATGCACCAACGCATTGAAGATTGGCATTTATTTAAGTTTAACATCATTTTCATGTCTATAATACACTTTCATCAAGCACTAAATTCAGGCAAAACCAAGTGAATCTGTATAAATAATTTCTGCACAGAACTTCTGTTTGTTAGTGTTTACATGCATGCCTCATGTTGTTTCATTTACCTTTTCACTAAAGTATAGTAGTGATCAGATAACTTTTTATTATATATATATTTGCTCATACTAATAAGAGGCCAAAGGTATTATTGCAAATGTTAGTTCCCACGCAATGCTTTTTTTCTTCGTCTCTTTAGCTAGATTTTCATCTTTTTCTAAGGCAGTTTTGTCCAGAAATGCTTTACTTGATGTGCAAAGTGTTAAAAACAAATGAAAAACTTTAGAAACGATGCAATCAGACCTTTCTCCTTATCCAGAGGAGGCAGGATGCTGTTGTCCCGGCACACTTTGAAGTAGATCTCCTGCTCCACACTATCAGGAATGGCTCCCTGTGGGATAATGATGCTGACGCCCGTCTCTATAGAGCTCAACACCCCGCCATTACAGTTAAAGATGCCCCGCGCCGTGGCCACAACTGTGTGTCCCTCATCTTCTTCATCATCATCCAGTGCACTGGGGCTAGAAAACAGACAGCAGACAAGCATTAGTTGTTCTGTAAAATAAAGAAAACAAACAATTAGGCCTGCATGATATAAGAAATAAGAAACATTGCAATTTGTTTTTCTGCGATATGAATATGATATTGAATAGCTCAGTTTAGATTTTGTAGGATAGATAATGTGCATAAGTCAAACAAAAATTGTTTTGCGGTTCGCTGGAATGATTATTACAATATACAGGTACAGAAATAAAATTGTTAAATGTCAATAAATAAAACTGCATAGTCTTCATTGTGTAAAAAAATAATCTTTGTTAAAATGTTATAATTTCTTATACACACTTGAAATTTCATATTCACAGGCCTTAAAAACAAAACAAAACAAATGAAAAAACGTTTACTTTAATAAGGTTAAACTTCACGATGTGGTTCCTGGTCTATTATAATCCCACTCAAATCTGCTAACAGATAAATAAACTTAAACTGAAGTGACCTTGCAGATTCTGCAATGTGGGTCTAAGTACGTTTTTGGTTCAGGGTAAGAAAACGGATAAACCTCTTTAAAATTCATCACACACACGCCAATTTTCCTCTGATTAGTCAACTAAATCTCAGCTTGTGATGTTGCCCTCTAAATAACAGTCCTCTGCGGATCAGCTCCAGGGTTTAAATTATTATTATTTAATTATATATAAGCTAAGTTTACATATTCTATCATTTGAACCACACACAGTTAGCAGGTTTACGTTCATTGCATATGCATAAATAAAAAAACAATAAAAGTTAATTAAATCAATAAAAATGTAAGTTAATAAAAATGTAAATTAGCAGTATTATTAGACATTTGTCATTAAAATAAGGTCATAGTTTGCCACCCAATATCTTGCTTCTATGCTCCTGATGCTGAGCAAAGATGGCCATTTCCAAGAAGCAAGATGTTTGGCAGCAAACTATGACCTAATTTTAATGACAAATGTCTAATAATACTGCTAATTTACATTATTATTTAATTTTTGCATATGCAATAAATGCAAGCCAGCTAATTAAAATTATTAGCCCCTTTAAGCTATTTTTTTCGATAGTCTACAGAACAAACCATCGTTATACAATAACTTGCCTAATTACCCTAACCTGCTTAGTTACCCTAATTAACCTAGTTAGGCATGTAAATGTCACTTTAAGCTGTATAGAAGTGTCTTGAAAAATATCTAGTCAAATATTATTTACTGTCATCATGACAAAGATAAAACAAATCAGTTATTAGAGATGAGTTATTAAAACTATTGTTTAGAAATGTGTTAAGGAAATCCTCTTTCCATTAAACAGAAACAATATATTGTGCACCCCTACAAACAATCCAGACATGCTCGAGGCTACACACTTTATGTATCTAATATTTTTCTATAACATAAAAATTTGGGTGTACTAGTTGCTGGACCATTATCGTACTGTAAGTTATTTAGTTAGATTAGCTTCAGATTTGGCTTCTGTACCGACTAATCAAATATATATGCACAAATATAACATTGTGGTGCTTCCTACTAAAAATATGGAGGTAAAAGATAGATTTGGGGCGAGGCAGTGGCGCAGTAGGTAGTGCTGTCGCCTCACAGCAAGAAAGTTGCTGGTTCGAACCTCGGCTCAGTTGGCGTTTTTGTGTGGAGTTTGCATGTTCTCCCTGCCTTCGCGTGGGCTTCCTCCGGGTGCTCCGGTTTCCCCCACAGTCCAAAGACATGCGGTACAGGTGAATTGGGTAGGCTAAATTGTGCGTAGTGTGTGTGAATGTGTGTGTGGATGTTTCCCAGAGATGGGTTGCGGCTGGAAGGACATGCGCTGCGTAAAAACTTGCTGGATGAGTTGGCGGTTCATTCCGCTGTGGCGACCTCGGATTAATAAAGGGATTAAGCCGACAAGAAAATGAATGAATGAATGAATGAAGATAGATTTGTAAAGAGTGTACTTGTATATGCGGAGCACTGTACATCAACAATTAAACACAATGTACTTAAAGTGTTCATAATGTATTGCAGAGGACTTCTGGTGCTCTTGAAGTGGGGTAGGGTTAGGAACAGTAGGGTTTGGTTAAGTGTGGGTTAAAGTATAAGTGATGGTCAACAATGTAATTACAGAAATAAGTTACAGATGTAATTATGCAGATATTTAATCAATTATAAAAACAATGTAAAAACCTGTATTTCCACAATTAGTACAGTGTAATAAATAATTAATTTTAGAGTAAGTAAATATATTAGTAAAGGCCACAACGTAAAGTGTGACACAAACTTGAAGGTCCTGGAAACTTTAACTCTACGGAGAGTATACACAGTAGGCTATACATGCGTTAAGCGCAATAAGTACACCATACACAGTCAAATTCAGATGTACAGGCTGGCATGAAAAAAGGCAATGGTGCTGATAGGGGAAAAACAATAGCACTAATTCATATGTGATCTACATCATAGGTAAATGGACAATATTAACCATATATGTTGTTTATATTGCTTGATATTGGCATAAAGTAAACATGTGTTGAGTATTTAAAAACAAAATTGTGGATATTATTGAAGTAAAAACCCCAAAATGGAGCAGCTAACTTAAATAAATATGAACAGCACACAAGGATCCTCTTACCTGACTGGGACGGCTTTGGGAATGGCGTTGATGTTGTTGTGCTGATATTTTGGCCTGTTGTCCATGGTGCGAGTGAAGGTGTCGACGCCGCTGTCCGTGTCCTGGGGTTGTGGGGAGATCTGAGGCTTCAGGTTGTTGTTGACACTGGGTTTGGACTGCGTGTCGTTGGGAAGCAGGTTGTGGTTGAATTTCGGACTCTCGAACTTGCGCTCGAAGGGTCGCGCCGAGCTGGTGTAAGGCTTGGGGACGTAGCGGTTGTAGCTGGTCGGCACGCCGAGTGTTTTGGGAGGAGCATCCATGCCATTGATGGTGGACTTGGGGGGCAAGTAGCTGCTCTGGATGGGCTCGTCCCGGGTCGGAGCTCTCAGAGCAGACAGGTCCGGTTTGGCTTTGGGAGAGCTGTGAGGATCTGGCAGAGAGTTCACTGGGAGATAAATGATGATGCATATATTTTATAAAAAACATTGCATTCAGTTTTTGCTACTGTATCAAAATCAAAACATTTATCCTGTAAAGGCATTGATGTAAGAGTTGTAAATTGAATTCATAGGGATTTTATTATTTTACTTACAAAAACAGCATAACAAATATGTGTTAGATATATGTATGATATTACATGTATAAAAATTAACATTAGAAAGTCAAGAAATTTATTCCCAAATACTAAAAGAATATGTGAAATCACTTATGAAACATTTTTTTATATGCAATTAGAGTGAAAATATTGTTTATTAAGGATGTATAAAATGCTATATTTAAGGCCTTTTATTGAAAAGAAGTCTGAAGAAATGTTTTATTTAATTATTTATGGTGTTTAAAATATAGTTTTTTTGTTAAATGTTAGTTAATTATATAATTAAGAATTAAAAATGAATAGTTTTTATTTTTGGTTTTTATTTAGATTTGTGGACTTAAACAGTATAAAATTATACAAAACATCCAATGAGGTTCATGTTTGCAAGGTTAAAAGAATACGTTTTTTTTTTATTTAAATGAAAAAAATAAAACACATATGCAAGTAGTCACTGTAAGAAAAAATAGTTTGTACTATTAGGGGACAAAAGAAAACAAAACACCGAACCAAAACAAAAAACAAACAAAATAAATAAATAAATAAAACACCAAACCAATACAACCAAACCACAAACTAAAACACACAAATCAAAACAAAACAGAAAAACACAAAACCAAAACACAAAACCAAAACACAACAAAACAGAAAAAATTAAATGAATAAATAAACAAATAAATAAAACACCAAACCAAAACACAACAAAACAGAAAACATAAAATAAATAAATAAATAAAACACCAAAACAAAAAATAAAACAAAAATAAATAAATGAATAAATAAAAGACCAAACCAAAAAAAAAACACCAAACCAAACTTAAACACCCAAATGAAAACAAACAGAAAAAATAAACAAACAAAACATAAACAAAACAAACCAAAACAGAAAAAATGAATAAATAAAATGCTAAACCAAAACAAAAAACAAACCAAAAAACAAAACAAAACAACAAAAAAATTAATAAAACACCAAATCAAAACCAAAACAAAAAACAAAACAACAAAAATAAATAAAACAACAGACCACAAAACCAAACAAAACAAAACCAAAACACAACACAACACAACACAACACAACACAAAACAAAACAAAACAAAACAAAACAAAACAAAACAAAACAAAACAAAACAAAAAGTCTCTTGTTACCCTCGATGTTGGTGAGTTTGGGCAGGGATGTGGGCGGAGCGACAGGTGTGTTCTGGCTGTATGGAGCAGGTGAAGGGTTGACTGGCGGCAGAGGCTCGTATCTCTTGTCCACAGGACTCACCTTCTCCACAGACTCCGTCCTGAAGCAGAAACAGTAGATGTGATGCATTCATCAACATCAACACAAACACATGTACAGTATATCCTGTCTGGCCTTTACCTAGCGAAAGGATAAGCGATCTGTGTCTGGGGTGGTTTGGGCGGCTCATGGAAGCGGTTTACTCCAGCGCTGGGTGGATTCATGACCTTACTGTCGAAACTGCGGCGGTCGAAAAATGAGAGCTGTTTTCTGTAGTACTCTTCATCATCATCAGGGTCGTAGTGGTTGGAGCGAACCACATCGTCCCCAACACGCGTCTGAGGTTTCTGCGGCTCTGGAGCTCTACGAAAACAGCAGGAACATCAGCAGAAGATCAAAATGTTATGTAACATCTAATGATGCTTTCCAGAAAGTACGATCAGCCAGCAGAGGGCACTACAGGATTACATGAGCACACTCCACTAACAATACATGACTGATGGGTGAATATGGTGTAGAAGAGTGGGGAGAAAGAGAATGCAACTATATATCACACATTTCAAAACCTTTTGTGGCAATGCAAAGTAACATTTACATCTTTACTACACAGTTCCCATTCTCTAGCTAAATCTCTGAAATGTACATATTTACATGATGTGTGTATTTACATAATGTGTGTGCACTTACTGTGCATAAATATAGTCTACAACGAAATAAAATGTACATAAATAAAATATTTATATTATTTAATATCAAAATATTTACATATTTATATAACTGATATTCTATATAAATATTTAATTTAGAAACATCTTCTCTATATTCATTCATTCATTTTCTTTTCTGTTTAGTCCCTTTATTAATCCAGAGTTGCCACAGCAGAATGAACCACCAACTTATTCACCACATGTTTTTATGCACCCTTCCGGCTGCAACCCATCTCTGGGAAACATCCATACGCACTCATTTACACTCATACACTACTGACAATTTAGCTTACCCAATTCACCTGTACCACATGTCTTTGGACAGTGGGGGAAACCGGAGCACCCGGAGGAAACCCACATACACACACACATACACACACACACACATACATATATATATATATATATATATATATATATATATATATATATATATATATATATATATATATATATATATATATATATATATATATATATATATATGCACACAGTTGAAATTATTAGCCCCCCTTTTCCTTTTTTTTCTCTTTTTAAAAAAATTATTTTTCAATGATGTTTAACAGAGCAAGGAAATTTTCTCAGTATGTTTGATAATATTTTTTTCTTCTAGAGAAAGTCTTATTTGTTTCATTTCGGCTAGAATAAAAGCAGCTTTTAATTTTTTAAACACCATTTTAAGATCAAAATCATTAGCCCCTTTAAGCTAGATTTTTTTTCTCGATAGTCTACAGAAGAACAAACCATCATTATACAATAACTTGCCTAATTACCCTAACCTGCCTAGTTAACCTAATAAACCTAGTTAAGCCTTTAAATGTCACTTTAAGCTGTATAGAAGTGTCTTGAAAAATATCTAGCCAAATATTATTTACTTTCATCATGGCAAAGATAAAATAAATCAGTTATTAAAAATGACTTATTAAAACTATTATATTAAGAAATGTGTTGAAAAAAATAAACAGGGCCTAATAATTCGGGATATATATATATATAAATAAAAGCAATTCCATGCAAATGTCAACCTTGCCATAAAAAAAATATGAAGTTTTCATCAAAATATCATAACCGTTTCTATGTTTTTTTTTTGTATTTTACAGTACAGTAAAATACTCAAAAATGTCTCTGTCAATATTTTTATACAATTATATTTGATTTACCAAAGTCACGTGAATAGCATATTTACATCAGTCACATCCATAACGCAGAGATGTCACATCTATAACAAAGTTTTTCCCTTATAAATGCAAAATTATTAAATCAAATCAAATCAATGGTGTTTGTTTTATTGAGTCAACTCTTCTCCTTTTTTTAGGTTGTGCAGTTTAATTCACAGAATTTCTACAAAGTGTTTTGTATACTGCAAACTCGCATACTTTTTTGGTCACAAAAAACAACGCATGTTTCTTTTCCTCATTTAAAGTATAAAATATGTTTACAGATTGATATTTTTCCTTTAAGTCTGTGGTCACTTGTATAAATATATAAATTAAGATGCATGCACAGTACACATAAAACCATATATATATATATATATATATATATATATATATATATATATATATATATATATATATATATATATATATATATATATATTATGTGAATACAAGAGTATATTTTGGATATGATTAATCACAATTAATCTTTATCATCTTTATCATCAATATTTTGATGCTTTTTACATCTACATTTCTGTTGTGTTTTTTTTTACTTTGGTAAGGATGCATTCAATGGTATAATGTGTACATGTAGAATATATATATAAATGCAAATATATAATAATATATATCAGTTGTTTAATAAATTCTCCTATCTTTGTTTATTTTCACAAGATCTTATGTAAAAATAACCCACATCTTTCATTTATGCACATTTTAAGATTTTATGCACATCCTGCCAATTTCATATCACATTTTTATGCAATATCCTAAAACAATGAATATACATAAACATGGTTGTTGAAAACTGGATTAATGGCTGCTGAAAATTTAGCTTTCATAAACATTATATTTTAAGGTGTATCACTCTAAACAAACAGTTTTTTAAACTGTATTTTTGGAAAATGCAGCCTTTCTGAGCATAAGACATGTTCTCAAACATTACTATGAGTGTGTGTTTTACCTGTAGGAGGGTTTGTCCTGCTCCAGGTTGCTGAGAGAGTTGGCTTTGAGCACAGGTCCAGGGGTGCTCGCAGGTTTGGGGAGATCTGTGGGCTAAAGAACAAAGAGCATCCACACTTTGAACACGATGCATCGGGGTATTCTCTGACGTGTGTCTCCTCTGAGCAATCATCACTACAAGTTGTTTTTTTAAACGCCTCTTTTATACTTGTTCAGATGTTACCCTTGATGTATTGTGTAATGTTTCTGAATGTAAAAGGCTTGCAATGCTTCAAACATTACAATCCTAATTTGGACAAGACTATGCATTTTTCCAGGGGGTTGTTAGAAAAATTAGTCTTATGTCATGCCCAGTGCCGTAATTGTTCCTCAGCTAAACATTTTCTTTTCCTAGCAAACTATACATCAATGGAAAATAGATTTATTCAGCCTTTAAGGAGAAAGCTCAATTTAAAAGAAATTGCCACTTATGAATGGTTTTGTGGTCCAGGTTCACATATGGTATTTAGTTTCCAACACCTGCTGCAAGTTATTGACCGATCACACCCGACTAGGCCATCCGACCAATCAGTGGATAAAACTCTAATAAAAGGCGGGCCTTAAAGAAATTGGATCCTTGTTTCAGACACTGCGAAAAAGAGCTGATGCTGCAGTATACAAGAAATAAAAAAATTACCTTAAAGTCAATATGAAATAAAAATTCTCTTCTTATTTTTATTTATATAGTAGTTCTTGTGTTAAACGATGCATCTGTGTGCCTATTTTGTAAAAATCAACTTGCCCACATGAAATTTAATCAAATACAATAACCTACCCTCCCCTTCAAAATTACTTTCTCCACTTCATGGTCATATGGAATGTCTTTACGGCGGGGCTATGAGTCATTTAGGGCAGGGCTAATAGTCATTTAGAGCAGGGCTATAAGTCATATAGGGTTGGGCTATCAGTCATTTAGGGAGGAGCTATTTATCA
The DNA here is from genome assembly GCF_052040795.2 of Danio rerio. NCBI lineage: Eukaryota > Metazoa > Chordata > Actinopteri > Cypriniformes > Danionidae > Danio > Danio rerio. The sequence continues at coordinate 34,746,930 of NC_141045.1, read as the reverse complement.
TTTAGGGAGGGGCTATCAGTGCTTTAGAAAAGTGCTATCAGTCATTAAGGGAGGGGTTATCAGTCATTTAGGGAGGGGCTATCAGTCATTTAGGGAGGAGCTATTTATCATTTAGGGAGGGGCCATTAGTGCTCTAAAAAATTGCTATCAGTCATTAAGGGAGGGGTTATCAGTCATTTAGGGAGGGGCTATCAGTTATTTATGTTGGGCAGGGCTATCAGTCATTTAGGATGGGGCTATCAGTCCTTTAGGGTGGGACTATTAGTCATTTAGGGCGGGGCTATCAGTCATTTAGGGTGGGGCTGTCAGTCATTTAGGGCGGGGCTATCAGTTCTTCAGGATGGAGTTATCAGTCATTTAGGGAAGGACTATCAGTAATTTAGGGCGGGGCTATCCGTCCTTTAGGGTGGGGCTATCAGTCATTTAGGGCGGGGCTATCAGTCCTTTAGGGCGGGATTATCAGTCATTTAGGGCAGGACTATCAGTCATTTAGGGCGGGGCTATCAGTCATTTAGGGCGAGGCTATCAGTCATTTAGGGCGGGGCTATCAGTCATTTAGGGCGAGGCTATCAGTCATTTAGGGCAAGGCTAATGTTAAGTTTTTACTCTGAACTCGTCAATCTTCGTTCAGTTTTTTAGCAATGTCTGTCTTCCAACAATCCAATTGGTTTCCAAGGAATGAAATCATGCACCACATTTTTTTCTAATTTCAGGACTGTTTGAAGTGAATGTACATGTTGAGGACAATCTTCCATTTCATGGCGACTTTAAAATAAAAAATAGAAAATTAGCAACCTTACAAAAAATAATTATCACATATTAGGGGCATTTCAATGAATTTAAAATGAACATACCCTAATTCCAGTGACGTCAGGTGCGTCCTTGGCTCGGTCTACCGACACAGAGCGTTTGTTTTCGAACATTTTGACCCTGTTGAGCACAGACTGGGGCTTCATGGCAGGGTCATCATCATCGTCATCATCATCGTCATCATCTCTGGGAGGAGGCGGCAATGGTTTGGAAGCTGCAGAATGGGGCGGTTCTCCTGGAGACAGGACAGATTCAGGTTTGGGAGGCGGTACAGGAGGCTCAGAGTTCACCGGCTCATGTTTGTACACTCTGTTCGGAGGTCCAGGGTTGTACAAGGGCCTCATAGCGGCGTCTCCATAATACTGTTTCGGTGGGTCTGGCGAGCGATGTGTGTTGCCTGGGAAAGCATGCGGCTCGGGTTCGAAAGGTGACCGTGCATCGTAGGACACCGGAGGAGGTGGAGGTGGAGGCTCTTCATATCGGACCGGTGCAGGTTTGGGGTGCCGCGGCCGGTGATCGTAGCCCATTGGGGACACACCGTCATACTGGGACTGAGGAGGGCTGAAATCCCTGTTAGGTCCGTCCTCGTATGGGGAGCGTGGCTCATATCCCATCGGTGGTGGAGGCGGAGGCTGGTGGCCCTGAGGGAAGCCGGACGCAGGTGGCGGCTGGGGGGAAGTCTGCTGCTGCTGCTGCTGGTCGTACGTGGGCCACTGCTCGTTATAGTGAGGCACACGGTTGTCGTAGTGCAGGTGCGGGTCGTAGTTGTGAGGCTTTGGTTGTGCGTAGCCGCCACCGTCATAGCCATAAGGCGGGTGGTCGTACTGGCGGTATGGCTGTTGGTCCTGGTAGACAGGCTGGTGGCTGTAGGAGAGCGAGGTTGGGGGGCCTAAAGGCTGCTGCTGCTGCTGGGGAGGGGGAGGCTTCACGCCGTGGGTCACTCGCACCGGCTCGTCCATGCTGTACAGATCCTTTTTATACATCTGTCAGGGACAAAACATCAGCAGTGAGAGACTGATAGTTGGAGGAGTTCAAACTGCACACAAAAGTTTAACACAAGGCTGAGATAGGGTTTGATAATAAAAATAACTACAATGAATTATAGATGTACTAGGTTTGTGTTTCCTTATGGAAAATTAGTGTTTGCAAGGCAGCAAAGGAAGTGTTCAAACTTTGAGAGCTGTGCAAATAAACTCATCAAAAAGCCATTATTTTTGTGGAAGTCATTTTTTAGAGAGACACCGGTACATTATTTTACCCCCCTATTTTTGGCCTTCATATTTTAACAGTTAATCTGAAAAATAAAGTCATTAAAGTGGACATTTAATATGCTTTCTATTGTTAAATACAAACATGACTTAGGAAAATTCCCAGTTTCTCAGGATTTACAATTAGTTTTGAATTAGAATATAGTTCAACCTAACGTTTAAAATTGCAAATCATTCAAAATATAAGTATTGTAATTTAGAGTATAAAATGATAATCAGTAAAAATAACAAGTATGCCATCTGTTCAGGCAAGTTTATATTCATTTTAAATGCGACACAATACCAGTGTTCTACTATCAGAAGCAGATATGTCCAAACTCGGTCCTGGAGGGCCGGTGTCCTGCAAAGTTTAGTTCCAACCCCAATCAGACACACCTGGGCTAGTTAATCAAGCTCTTACGAGGCTTTCTAAAAACATCTTTGCAGGTGTGTTGAGGCAAGTTGGAGCTCAAATCTGCAGGACACCGGCCCTCCAGGACTGAGTTTGGACACCCCTGATCAGAAGGGTTAAGAAATCAATTTTTAGAGTAATAATCACAAAAGCATTTGTTATTCTGACCAATTGTCATTTTCAGAAAAACAAAAGCTCTAAAATGACAATATTTTCTTTTACAGAACAAATAAAATACCTTCCATTATATGGAAAAAATGTTAGAATAAAACAACTTTAACATTTTACTCACACCTAAAAAAAAAAAAATCCAGAAAAAATGAGAATTTTCCAAAGCTCTATGTATATGCATATAAAGTTCTAAACAAAATATGAATATTTAAATGTTTGATACTAAAGTGTAACAGATCATTGTCGATCCGTGATTCGTACAGATCACAACCCACGGTTCAGAACACAGGTGACACGCAGATTAATACATTTGTTTACTTATCCTATCCTAAATGATTAATCCTAAATTTGTAAAATCACCTCTCACATCACTCAAATCACTTGTACAAAAGCATTTAGGCTTTCCCGTAAAATATATTGATGATGGAAAAAGTTGTGGTAGGTTGTTGGAAATGTAGTGGGTTTCTAAAGTTATTAAAAGTGTTTTCTGTCACTACTTGTTTAGCCTGCATGAATGCATTCAGTGTAAGCTGCAGATTTGATCATTAAATGATCGGGATCTCAACAACCACGCAACATAAATGATGGGGATCTGCATTTATTAATCTTTTGAATCGCTGCATTCAAATCTGTGTTTGAAAAAATGCAAAAATCAAGAAAGAGATTGAGTCTTTAATTTGCAGTCAAATAACATAAAATTCTGAGAGAACAGTTTATAGTTTAGATAAATCCACTGATGTTTATGGTAATGATTAAAATAACCGTCATATGCATTTAACTTGACGCTCAAAAGTGAAAGTTGTAGGCTGCACTTACATTATTTAAACAATAGGTGACAACCAGCCATCAAAAATTGCCACTGAATAATTTTTCATCGACACATCTAGCAATAAAACATGAATCTTTATGAGTGAATAACCGAATCATTTATTGAAAATGAGACTAAAAATAAATAAGGGTTGTACAAATTAAAATGTTAGATTTCTATATTTAGCGTTATCAGCAACATTAGTAGTGACATTGAATTTTTCACAGTACTGAATATTTTACAACTTATTTTTATTCAGCTGATTATTTCTTTATTTTATTTTTATAAAACTACAGGCTCTGCAAGTTCTGTTGGTTAAAACCAAGTTTCTAGCAATGTTTTGTAATAAATTTAGCAAATTACATTTGTCTCCTCCCCCTTTTGGCTGATTCGAAAAATAGTCTGATACGAGACAAAATAAATATATGATCCAAACCGTGAGATTCGTGACCCGTTAAACCACAATATGACACATACAAGCAGTGCTGCCTTGTAAGCACTGAAATAAAACTTACTCTTGATCAGAAAAAAAGATCTATAACAGATTCAATCATTATGCAATAAAAACAAGCATCTTATCAGTTTACTACTCAGCTCTACAGTTCTACAGTTTGATTAGAAGCCCTTCTTCACTTAGTTTCTTTAGTTAAATGTGATAAATTTATAACAGGGCCAAGTGAAGCCTTAAAAGATGTCTCATTCATGTCGTGAAAGGCTCCTTATCAAGCTTCAAAGTATGACCTGAAGACAGTAGAGCTGTAAAAGGTCCAATGCCTCCTATAAGACAGATTAAACATTAAACATCGCAAAAAGCTCTTGCATAACGTCTTCATCTGGACAAAGGAAGGTTGGTTATGAAGACATTATGCAGGATTAGTCCAGTGGTTTTCCTTTTACATTGCTGTAAGTACTGTCTGCAGGTTAAATGATCATGCAACTACAGAAGTCCATACTTGCAAATCAGGGAAAGGTCCGTTTGCAATTTAGTGGCAGGTCTACAGTGCATCTAGAGCCGTCCGTACAGGAGTGATTCAGGTCAAAGCCAAACGCTACACTTACGGCTATCGCTACAGATTAGGGCCAGGCGATATAGTTAAACTGACAAACAAAAATAAATAAATGTATTTGTCTTTTGGTGATGTTGGCTAACATAAGATTTACGCATTCTCTCTCAAACAGAAGAATCATTAGGTAAACCCCAAAACAAAAAAAGTAAGTTTCAAATAGCTTTTCACTAAATGAATAATAATAACAATTACAGCAGGGGAAATAATTATTGAATGGGTCATGTTTTTTCCTGGGAAAAATATTTCTAAAGGAGCTGTTGACATGGAATTGAACCAGATTTTGCTAAAAACCCAAACAATACAAACATTAAAAAAACAGATCTGAAAAACGAGTTCTGTGACACAAGGAGAAAGTCCTGAACTACTGATACATGCATTGCTCAGGCATGATTTGTCTCAAAGACTTCAACAGAGTGTTGAAATCTTGATGGTTCTTTGGGTCTTGTCTATCAAATCTGATTTTTGTTTTGTGTTTTCTATTGGATTTACCTCAGGTGATTGGTTGGGCCATTCTACAGCTTTATTTTCTTTCTCTGTAAGCATAAGAGAGTTTCCTTGGCTGTGTTTTGGATCAGTGTCTTGCTGAAAAGTCCACCCTGGTTTAATCTTTATCCTTCTGCTAATGTAGATGTTGGACTAGAGCAACTAATATTAATTTACACTGAGGAAGGGCAGAGGGTTGCTGAAGAACTACTGGGAGATTTCAGCTGCTGTCTGGGCGTTCTCTGCCTTTTTACACCTTCCTTTCTTCATGTGTTCAATCCTTTTTTGCATCATTGCATTTTATCACGCAGAACTTCATTTGTAAACTAATTTGATTTGTTTTCTTTGCATATATGAATTTCTTTGGTTGCTCTTCCATTTCAAGTCAACGACACTTTTAGAAATAGATCCCTTATCATGGTGGGCATATCCCTTATTTTCACATCCCAATGTTGACAGGTATGAATTTGTGTCACAGCGAAATCCAGTGGGAAGGGCTCATCTCTATACCCTAATACCTACAAATCGGTCACTCTGGAGAGTAAACCCTCCAAGTGGATTAGGGCATAGAGAGCCCTTCCTAATGCAAAGCATTGTATGTTTGCGTGTGCGCATGTGTGTAGTGTTTCTTTCCCAAGTAAGACTGACACCTACTGGACTGACTTGAAGAATAAAGCTTCTTTAGCAGATATTTTTGACAACTCTCATGTTTGTAAAAAATGGGGGGGTCTGACATTAGTTATTAGTTCAAAATAAAGTCGAGCTTCTAAGAATTTTGGAAAACTGCGAAAGACCAAAATAAATAAGCTGCTTGATTTGAAAGTAGGCGATTAACGAATCCTATTTACACAAAAACATTGTATTTCCGCATTGACAGAATTTCGTCGATAGAATATATATCGATCAATGTTTTGGCGACGCATCGGTAAAATCAATCAATTCAAATGAACAAAGCTGCATCTTTCCGCAAATATTTCAAAAACCTTCAATACATCGCCCAGCCCTACTACAGACAGAACAAGCTGAAAGAAATGTCAGAAATTAGGAGCCATGCAAGAGGAAGTACATGTGAGGAGACTGCACTTCTACTAAATAATGCAACGGGGCCGGGTCATCCTGTGGTGCATGTGTGCCAGTTACACAGTCAGAGGAACACACACGCAGCACACGCGTGGGGTGGGCGGAGCATTCATGCAGACAGTGGAGTGTGAGGAGTCAAAGAAAAGAGTGACAGACGCAGGCAGAGTTGAGAAAGAGACCGGGCCGTGAGCGGGTCCAGCGTCCGGCTGTGCTGCTGCTGGTACCTTTGGATCTGGGCCAGGAGGAAGCGACTGGTGGGGGTCGTGTGTTGGGGGCTGAGCGAGCTCAGGTTCGGGCTGGGGGTCGGGAACAGGGACGGGGCTGTTAAGGGAGTCGGCCTGAGGGGTGCCAGGCGGCTCCTCGGGGTTCGTACCCGCTAGTGTTGCGGTGGGCTGGACCGCTGCAGAGGGAGGGGGCGGCGAGGCCAGAGCAGCCTCAGCTTGCTGTGGAGGACGGGGCAAAGAGGTTACAGACACACGCTGCCAAAAGCACAGCTACAAACTAGCAGCTACAACCATCCGTCACCAGCTTAACTGGTTAGCACTGAAACCAAAGAACAGCATCTGCTCATAACACAGTAAGTGTGTATCAGAATAACACTGTGATTTTAGCTTTACAGACCTGCTACAAATGCAGTCACTACTGGGGCAGAAAATGAAGCTTTATATTGCAGATAACGTCCCAAAGGAAGGAAAACAGGTGTTTTGTTGTAGTATATGGGTCATTTTCTACTGTGCAGCACTTTTTCATGTTTTAATTATGCAGTTTAATTACATGAGATAGCACCCTGAACTCAAAACATAAGGAAATTAACTTAAGAATCGCCATATTAAACTGAAAACCTACAAATTTTGCACTAATATTGAACATTTCTTCATTAAAATGTGTTGTACCAGGGTATACTGCTGCATATATGTATATGCAGAAATCCTAAAGATAATTTCAATACATTTTTAAGACTTTTTAAAGACCTTCTCAGAATATTTTAAGACCTCATCGCCACTTGGAGTTCTAATCAGTATCACACCTTTAACTTAATAAACAGTTATAGTTAAATAAATAAGTGGAGCACAACCATGCAACAGAACTCAGATAAGCTTGGAAGAAACAAAGCTTGAAATAAGAAATTACGTAGGTGTGTTCAGCGACAGGCTTCAGCTACTGTTTAAACTCGTCTTTCTTTATCCAGGAGTACGCAAACTTGCATTTTCCCATTTCGCCGTCTATTTTGCTCTATGGCTTCGCTACACGCTGAGAGCGTCACATCACCTTCCTGCATTTGCCGCAAATTACGTGAGATCACCCGGATAGAGGAGCTTGGCCGGACACGTCCCGCCCCCGAACCAATCACGTCGATCAAGCATGCTATTGCTAATATCAGGAGGAAAAAATATATACTTATGCTTTTTTTGAAGTCAAACACTTTGGACAACGCTTGAACAAAATTTAAGACCTCATAAACACAAGATTAAGGCCTTAATTTTCTCATAATTAATTTATCAACTTTTAATACTTTTTAAGAACCCGCAGACACCCTGTGTACTACTGTATAACAGCTAAAGGGGAGCATTTTAAAAATGTCTTATCATCTTAGCCAGCAGGAGATGTATTTATATTAAATGGTTTGATTTTTATTCTTATTATTTTTAAACCAAACACAATCATGTTTTATTAGGAACATTGTTTTTCCTACGTTTACTTTTCATCCTGCAAGTCTCCTGTTTATACTAAGAACAAACAACAAAGCCCTTAAGACGAGCTTCATCCCTTTATATAACAAAAGCCAATTTCTTAATGACATCCTCCATGATCCTGCGGGAAGTGACAACAGCACAAGCACCAGCAACTATGAGCAACATGTACTTTTGTGAAGTTCTGTGGTATAAACTAGTCCAAATATTCTGTCTTGTATGATTAAATAACAGATAAAAAAAACAATATTAAATAGTTATATATTTTATCTTAAAATAGTTGACCTAATTAACCTAGTTAAACCTTTAAATGTCACTTTAAGCTGTAAAGAAGTGTCTTGAAAATATTATTTACTGTCATCATGGCAAAGATAAAATAAATCAGTTTATAGAAATGAGTTATTAAAACTATTATGTCTTTGATTGTGGGTGATTGGATGGATGCTGGACTGATTCGGTAGCTTTACTTAGATAAAGGAAAATTAAGACCCGTTTAAAAATGTTTTAAGACCTACAACACAATATTTCAGTGAATTTAAGACTTTTAAAGGTCTAAAACTTTTGAAATTTAGGACATTTTAAGACCCAGTGGAGTTCAAGGTTAAAGCTCTGCACAGTAGATTTGACCACCGTTATGCTAAGATGTCAATAAAAGTCTTAATGAAAGCAAGCACACATAACCCTAACTCCTAATCATTACCTGCTGCGGCGCTGCCATCTTAAACCCGGCCGGGTCAATGCGGCTCACCGCTTCAGGTTGCGGTACCGCATGCTGGTAGCTGGGGTATCCAGCTGCGTCCTGAATGACTGGCGGGTCCTCTCGCACAGGCTCAGATGAGCGTGTGATGGCAGGCTCGCTAGGCAGGCCCACCTCATCGTTCATGGTCTCGTCCAGCTCCTGGTCGGTGTAGGCACCACCCTCCGTGTCGGTGTCCTCATAGTCGGACGTGTGGCGGCTGTCGGTGCTGTACATGCTGTACTCGCTGCCCGGAGCCGAGAGGTAGGAGAGGCGGTCGTCATGGATGTCAAGGTCATCGTCAGGAGCGCCGTCGGCCTGCAGGCAGAGATGGGGAGGGAGGGATGTTAGGATGAGTTTGATGACCCACAGCAGTGGAAATGAAATGATGGATGGATGAGAGTGGAAACTAATGCAAATCAAACGCAATCCAGGGAATGATTAACTCATAAACATGGCAGATTTAAAATATTATTTCATGGATATTTATAAAAAAAAAAATAAGTTTAACAGTTAATAAAGTTAAATTAAGTTTAACGGTTATTTGTCGATGTTAAGACTTTAAAATTAATTGAACTGAACATGTATTCTTCAAATATTTCCCAAATGGCTTTTAACAGAGCAGGAAATTTTTCACAGTAATTCCTAAAATATTTTTTCTTCTGGAGAAAGTCTTATTTGTTTTATTTCGGCTAGAAAAAAAAGCAGTTTTTAATTTTGTTATTTTATTTATTTATTTGTAACATTTTAAGGTCAAAATCATTAGCCCCCTTAAGCAATATATTTTTCGATTGTCTACAGAACAAACCATCCTTTTACAATGACTTGCCTAATTACCCTAACCTGCCTTATTAACCTAGTTTAGCCTTTAAATGTCACTTAAAGCTGAATAAAAATCTTGAAAAACATCCAGTCAAATATTATTTATTGTCATCATGGCAAAGAGTTATTAGAAATTAGTTATTAAAACTATTATGGTAAAAAGTCTTCTTCATACATACAGGGGTCTAAGAATTCAGGAGGGCTAATTATTCTGACTTCAACTCTAAATCTCTAGTTATACTCATAATTACATTATCAGTTACATAATTATTATATAATGAATTTAAAAAAATGCACTAATTATATTAGAAAGGCAAACACGTCGTCGGCGCCAGTGGTGTAGTGGTTAGTGCGTCGACACATGCACTTTGGTGCTCAAGGCGACCCGAATTCGATTCCACCTCGCGGTCCTATGCCGATCCTTCCCCTCTCTCTGCTCCCAATACTTTCCTGTCAATTCTCTCTACTTTCCTATCCAATTAAAGGTGAAAACCCTGACAGAATAATTATTAAAAAAAAGAAAGGCAAACACGTCTAACACTTATAAAACAGAAAAACTGAAAGCTAATAGTAAAAATAATAATAATAATGGCAAAAGATTTGCCATTTGGAAATGGCATGAGCCATGGTGATGTTTATAGACTGACCATTAACAAAATTATAGTTACACAATTAATATTTATTTGTGCACTAGTATTTACTAAAATCCGGTTTTCAATAATTTAAAGCCAAACAGGAAAAGTGATGCAGATAATTACAAAACAGTGAACAATCAGCAGATTATAGGCCAACCACTAAATACAATTATTTTCTCAGATGACGCCATTTTCAGTAAGTCAAAATAACCAACACTTTTGAGCTAAACTGGAAAATTATTATACCGATAATTTAAAAAAACATTACAAATCTTTGGTGACTTATTATAATTAAAACCACTATTTATACACTTTTTTTAGGCACAGGTATTTTAAGAACTGTTAAAACTTCTGACAATTATTGGCCAAACAAAATGACAATTTACATAAACCATAATTATATATATAAAAAAAAACTGACTGACATCGAGATAGCAATAATTACAATTACATTTGATCCAATTATAGAGTCTAACTATAGAAAGATACTTAAATCCCAACTGACGAACCAGACACAAGCATTTCTGGCAGCAGTGTAATAATGCAAAACTGTGCCTGAACTAAAAGAGTTGCTGGTGCCTTAGCTAAAGTGTTTGGGACAAGAAGCTCCAGACAAAGCGGCAACAAATCTGTGAAATAGGTCACAGAATAGCTGTAAAGAAACTTACCTTGCCCTCTGAGACCCAGACCAACTGGTTCTGCTGCTGCTGGATGCTCTCTTTCAAAGCACCGTACCACCCGTCATTCATGTTGTTCAAGTTAATAGTGGCTAAAAGGAAGTAGAGTAGCAATAATTATGGAAGCAGATCACAACATTACGCAAAATGCAAAAATTAATCACTTAATCACTTTAAGAGGTGAAAACCTGAATTAAAGCACTTTAAAGTGATGTTCACACAAAGGACGATAGCTTAACATTCATATATATATATTTATATATATATATATATATATATATATATATATATATATATATATATTTATATATATATATATATATATATATATATATATATATATATACACATACATACATACATATACATACATACATACGCACGCACGCACATATATATATATATATATATATATATATATATATATATACATATATACATACATGTATATGTATATATATATATATATATATATATATATATATATATATATATATATATATATATATATATACATATATACATACATCTATATATATATATATATATATATATATATATATATATATATATATATATATATATATATATATATATACACACACACATTCATGTGCTTTCCGAAGGCAAGGCAGACCTGCCAAGCTGCTCAAGGCAGGGGTTGTACATGTTTGTTTTCATGATAGATGGGGTTTGCTGCATGTTTTCCCCTTTGATTCTGTCAGGCCCAGCTACAGCAAAGCTGTTGGTTTGCAGCAAGTATTTTTGTCGGGAGAGCTTTACGAGAATTGGAGAATAGTGGACTTTGTCTTTTATCAGTTGAGTTTGCTACCATTCAGACACATCGCCTATATCTGTGCTGCTGTGTTTCCCTATGTTTAAAATCCTCTAGAGTACCCACAGGGCTAATGGTTGAAATAGGCAGGGCTAGTGACCTTCTGTACTGTTATCTGCTGTCTCTGCATTCAGACTTGGGGATTAAGGAGGCGAGAAGTCCTGCTCATTTATAGTGTTTACACGATTATCTTTGTGATGATAGAACAACTTGTGGTTGTGTATATGAAGCTACAAATAACAAATGTAGCAGGGCATTAAATTGCTGTTTATTTTTTTTGCATTTTAACTTTGTAAACTATAAAATCTTGAGTCTCCTCATGGTTTGAGTCTTATTTTGTGAGCCAACTGACAGCAGTTGTTTACTCCTCTCTTTTCCCACACTCACTCGTCCCTCTGCTCTCAGCGCTCCACGCCCATCTCAGAGCATTTTTTTTTTTAATTCTGAGGTAGACTTGAACTGTAAGAGAGGGGTTTCATGGCCCTTTAAGAATAACAGTGTCTTGGACAGGCTTCAAAATAAATGTTATCTTCCACAGACATGAAATAAATGATTTGGATTTGAGAGTTTGGCTCTACTCACTGGTGAAAAGGTGATGGTTGTTCTTCCTCAGTTTGAGAGCACGCTCGTAGAGCTTTCGGGCGCTCTTCCTGGACTCGGGACAGAGCCTGGTCCTCATGTTCTTGACGCCCTGTTTGCTGTCTGGATTCAGAAACACCACGATGGGGTACCACTGAGCGTAGTTCAGACGGTCCACCGCATTAGGGGTGATGTCCAGCACCGCGTGCTTGTCCTAGCGGTACAAACACAATGATGAGATCTGTGAGATCACACACACACACTCATACTGAACAGATGGAAAGCGGGATGCCAGTTAACTAAATTATCCGCGTCCACACTCACTCGGTCAATGATCTGTTTAATGGTATGGAGACGGATGATTCCGGAGCTGCGCTGGTCTGTGCCCGCATCTCTGGGTTCACTCTCTGAGGGAAGGTGAAACAGACAAATTACCATCTGGATACACTGTAAAACAATACTGGGTTCCATACAATTCCTCCATGTTGTGCCAACACAATTTGATTAACTTGATTGTTTTTACAAGTATAAGTGGATTGAACTTAAGGGCGTACTCACACTATGTGCAGTTGCCTTGAACCGGGCCAAAGCACGCTTGTGCCCCCTCCCGTCTCCCCCGACGGCCCACACTCACTACATTCGGGCCTGAGTGTGCTTACGTCATTGATGCTGCACTGTTTAGTAAGCCCTCTCGCTCAGCACAGTGGAGATTTCTTTAATTATATCGTTGTAGTCTTTTGATATGCAGTGACACGCAGTCAAATATTTCAATGAACAGATCTGCCAGTTTTGATGCTCATAAACAGTCATAAAGTCCTCGTGCTGCAGGAATTAGGAGGTTTGCTGAAGGTACAGCTGTGGTGCAGTGAGGAGTTTGCAACTTTAATAAACTGTGACAGTTTGCGTTCATTAAACGGTAGGAATGATTAATAAACCCATATGCAACAGTCCCTTAAAAGTCACGTCTCGCTTTCAGTTTCGGGGCTTAGGCGCATTTTGCACTTACACTACAAGCGTACCGCACCAAAGCCCAAGTGAACCGTGCTCAGGCACACCTCATCCATCCGGGCCAGGGCCGGCCAAGTGAACCATGCCTGAGCCCGATTCAGCACACTTACACTTCTCAAACGATCTGGGAAAGGGGCCTGGGCACGCCTCGGATAGCATAGTGCGAGTATGCCCTAAAACACTTAAGTTGTCTTAAAAAAAAAACTTAAGAATTGTGCTGTTACATGCTCATTTTTAACCAGTAGTTTAAGTAAAAAAGGTCATTTTTTTAAGTGTATGAACAAAAACTGCCAAAAAAGATGGAAAGAACCGCACTACACAAAACTTACTTGCAAGTTCGAAGAGGTCAGTCTCCTCTCTGGACAGCTTCTCTCTAGCCACATCCGCGATCGGTCCGAAAATGACCACTGGCCTCAAGAAACCAGCTTCAGGAGGAACAAAATGTTAATTTGATTTCTACAAACAGTAAGTCATGAAAGATCACATTTATTTTAGTAAATGAAAAATAAAACGGTTTGGTATTTCGTTAAAAATAGAATGAAATCTTCACAATAAATTAAAAAAAACTAAATGTTAAGGTTATTGAACAACGAATACAGAATGCCGTCACTTGAGCTATAGACGACAAACACAGAGCATAAAGACAGAAGGGATTCAGTGAAAGGCGCACTCTGCCCTGCTGCTGTTTGGTGTGTATATGTGCGTGTTCATACATTGACGTACTGCTCATAGACATTACAAAAGAAAGGATGATCCGCTTTCAGTCAGTTGCTTCGACAAGTCAACGCAGCAGCTGTCTATTATAATGTCGGTGGTACTGCCAGTCTCTGTTTAGGATTTGTTTATGTACTGTACATGAATAAAGTCACAAGCAATGTATTAAAATTCCACTGATTTCCTGATATTAGCTTTGCATTTCAGGATATTCATAGCACAGCTCTCATAAGGAACTCTCCTGCCTCTCTATGTAGGCTAGTATTAAATGAACACAGCATGTAGAATATTCCGGTTGCTTTTTCTACTTTGTAAAGAGGGAGGAGAACAAAGCATCACTGCTTGAATTGACTCTAAAATGTTTTGCTTTGTTTTGTGATGGATCGATTAATATGCATCGGATTCAGTGTTCAAGGTTTGTTTACATGACAAATTTTTCACATTTGAATACGGAAAGGATACGAAAATTTCAGACTTCAGTGTGCAAAGACCTTTAGAACAAACTGAAACTAAATAATAATTGCCAAAAATAGTAACGGTTTTCAGAACTAATTACCACTGTTCACTGAGTGCAAACACAGATACAAGAACACATCAGCAGATCGCTCATATGTCAACACATAGTGGTAAACCTTTACAGCCAATCACAGTCATTTGATGTGAACACAATGACCAATCAGCAGTGTTTAAGAACAGCGCTAAATGTTAGCAGGAAATGGATGTTTTTAACATTTCGGTTCTTATTAGTACCGAAGTCGATACTTCAGACAATCCTACTTGTGACAGACAAACTAAACAGATTAACAAAGCTCTAAAAATGGATGCTGAAATCTGATATAAAAGCAGGCAGGCGCTGTACCTTCTCTAAGCACCACTCTTTCATAAGCAGGGAATTTGGTTTGGACCGGCTGAGCAGACAGGTCTTCTCTGCTCTTCCTCAGGTTTCGTTTGGAGCTGCGGAGGCCTCTGAATCTCCAGAAGTCGGCGCGATCCCCTCCTGGAGTCTTTGGGAGAGTGTACTGGACACTTGATAACTGCTCAGCCCTGCAGGAAACACAAGAACACAACAGTCTTGAGCAACTCAACATATATCAACACACACCTCTAGCAAAAACCAGCTTCACGCTCACCTGTTCTTGTTGGGGATGATGCCCCGCTCCACCTCCTGGTGGTTTTTGCCGATGCGGATGGCGAGCCAGGAGCCCAGTTTGCCATTGTAAAGGGTGTCGACGACTCTGAAGACCTCCCCCTTATTGAAGCTCAGGCCATAGGGCGACTCCTTCTCATATTCAAAATGAGTCCTGATGTAGAACGAGTCTCCCACGTCAGACTCTACAATGCGGCGGTACACTGCCAAGCAAAGAGGTTCATTATTAGCTTTATTTAATCAAATAATGAAATTATTATTAATTCAGTTCAATTCATCTTTATTCGTATAGCGCTTTTAAAATCTAGATTGTGAAACATCAACAGGGCTTTGTTACCTCTGCTACCTACTGTTTTAAAAAAAGGCAGACACACAAGTCCACTGTTAAATCTATTAAAACTGATAAACGTGTATAAAAGTTTAGAAAAATGTATAAACATCACACATTACATTACTTATTTTATCATACTTAAATATTTTAAATGTAAAATTACGCATTAACTTGAGCAGCTGTTTTCCCAGGCTAACAGTCTCTGTTTCACTGATGGTTGCTTCTTTTTAAAAATATATACACTCATATTTGCTATAACGTCGCATGATTACATCAAGTTCAGCTGGAGAAAGAAATGGTGATCTCTTTTTTTAGATGTTGCCATAGTCACTCGTGATATCTGCGCTCCATTGATAACGCCTTTTTATAGTCACGGTGTGCGCGCTTAACTCTGATTTGATTGATCTAACTCAGATCCGCTATTCTGAAACCAAAAACTCTGAGTTTTTAATCTCTCTGTAAATCAACTCAGAGTTCAAGTTTAAACTCTGAGTTGTTTGAACCTCCTTACTGAAACAGGCCCCAGGAAAAGTCTATTGTGTACAAATACTTCATGTTTACTGCCAATGAGTGTAAAGACTGTCAACAAAACATCTGTCTTTTGTGATCTGTATATACAAGAGTTAACATCATGTCTACACCAGAAGCGAGCAGTGAATAGAGAAATGAAACTGTTATAATTATAAATGTGTAGTTTTTTGTACAGTAATTTACACTTTTTTATGATTTTTTGTTGCAGAGTGTCCTTCAAGATAAAAAAAGGTTATTAAAAATAACTGTGTTTAATGTAATGTTAATGAAAATCTGTAATTTAGAAACCAATATAGCTGAAAACGAGTGTTTCAGTTAGCAGGTTTTATCAGGGCCAGAGTGGGACTCCTTTTCAGCCCTGGAGTTTCAAAGCTCAGACCGGCCCACCTCAGTTCACGACTGACTATATTAAAATAAAGTCATTCCAATTCAGTTTCTAATTACAATATCACGTCTTTTTTTGAGAAAAATGCTGCTTTAGAACTTCAAATGTTCAACAACCCTTACAGTATTATATGTCTTAACAATAAAAATGAAAAAAAAAAAAGGATCAAACCCAGGGCGGCAGCGTCGTAATCTCGCGTGCTAACCACTGGACCACAACAGTTGTATATTGAGAGGTGACTCATCTGAGTTATATCATCGTTATGTATAAAAAAGCAGAGCTGCGGTTAAATGATGAATGAGAAGACTGTGGTCAAGTAAATAAATAAATTAATTTAAAAAGTGTGACTGCTGAGAGCAACAGATTCTGGAGCTAGGGACACCGGCCCTCACGGCCAAAAAAACGACCGGCCCACCGGGAATTCTCCCGGTCCTCCCGATTAGCCAATCCGGGCCTGGTATTTATATTTACATATGAATTACATATCTGCAAAACTCACACTTTCAGTGAAATATTAATTGATATTGAATTAAGTAAAGCTTTATAAATAAGTCTTATTGTCATAACACCTAGCTCTAATTGCTAATGTAAAAATAAAGTGATGAGTTCCAGTTTTTGGAATAGGTTGCAAAAAAGGGATTCCCTCCTTAAAGGTATAGTTCACCCAAAACTGAACACTGACACCATTCACTCAGCCTTTATTTGTTTTAAACCTATTTCAGTCCATTTTTTTTGCTGAACACAAAACAAGACATATTGACGAAAGCTGAAAACCGGTAACCACTGACTTCCATAGTAGGAAAAACAAATGGTTATAGGTTTCCAACAGAATATTAGGTTTTGGTTATCCCTTTAAGCATTGACAAATCATCTCCTCACCGTCTTTCTTCTTCTGGGCCAGGATGGTGACCTCCTCTCCTTTGGGCAGATCCAGCAGGAACAGCACTGCCTCCTCTCGGATGATATTTGCAAAATCCACATTATTTACCTGGAAAGAGTTAAAAAGCCACTTAGCACAAAACAACAAAACCTCTGAAAGGAAGGAGAGGAAACTTCTTGGGACAGGTTTGTGAAAAGTGTGAATGTGCGGTGGGCGTTGAGGGTTTGTGTGAAAGCGAAGGTGACAGACGCTCTGAATAAAGAACAGGCATGTTGGAAAAACCCAGAAAGCCACAGAAAGAACCTGCGTTTGGCAGCAAAGAGTCACCGGGGAAACCTTCCAGAGAGAGGGCAAACATCTCCACACACACTGAGGTTTAACGGCATCTATACAGCACGAGAGGGACGTTTTGGAAGCGGGAACCGCCATAAAACTAGCACTGCCATTAAAGAGCCCATAAACAGAAGGTTATAAAAGCCGGGAACACCAGATCTCCCTTCACCCACAGGCCTTTAAGAGTCCTGCTCTTGTTATTCATCACAAGAACTAAATGCCACGACAAACATCTTCAGGCCTGAACTGTTAAGAAGCTGTAAGGGATGCAATGGCTTGAGTAAAGACCAAGTAGGTTTTAAAATATATGACAGGAATGCTGTTAAACATACAGTAGCGTTAGCATGAAGGCTCCAAAACATTGAGCTGCCTACAGTTTTAGGGATCAGAGGAAACCTTATGCCGAGTTCAGACTGCATGATTTTAGGCCTGATTTTGACTCGCCAACAAGTTGAAAAATCGCAGACAAATGTCTGAAATCACAGGCGAATTTCTGCTCGTTCATGTGAGTGACAGTCACAGTGTGAACTATCACAGACGCCATCTGAGAGAATCGCAGATCAGTTGCCGATACACGTGAGATATTTGGCATCCTAAATATCTGGAGCTGTCGGCGATTGAAATCATGCCCTGTGAAATGTGTTCTGATTGAAAATAACATCGGCAATCACCTACAGCCAATCAGAGAGCAGCATCCACTAGTGTGGCCATCTGCAGGCCAGCAGGAGGATGAGGGAGAAGTTAAAATGGCTTCTTTTCGGTCTATTTGGACCCAAGAAATGAATGAAAAAAACTAGTGAGGTGCACATGTGTCTTTTTGACGTGTCATCTGAGCAATACCACAACGGGGTCGAAACAGAAATATGTTTGAGAGAAATTGCTAATTCCCTTCAAAAAGCCAAGTGAGCAGAATAAGTACACTTTCTACCCCAATAAATGCTTCTTTCTCATTGTGTAGGTAATAACACAAAATATACTGTGTGACCTTGCATTGTTTCCACTACACTTCTCGCACATTTTTGGTTGTGAGACGTAGTTTGTGGACCAAGACAAAGTTGTCAGCGATTCTCCTATTGTAAAGTCCTGCAGTGTGAAACCCCGTCACTGATCCATCTTGCAGTGTAAACACAGCATTGACAAAACACTAGCCCAGATACACATGCAGTGTAAAAACATCCATGACACGACAACTTTAAAAATTGTGCTGTCTGAACTCGGCAAAAAATACCTTAATCAGACATTTTTGGGCACAAAGGTCTCAACTGTGAACCCAAATTTAATTAAATTTTTCTTTATAAATGTCTTTAAAAAAATTAAATTTATCAATGTGTGTATTTTTCAATTTCTAAAATGTTTGTTTACATTTATTTACCTCTAAAAAGTGGCAATTTAAAAACATGCATTTAATATTAGTGTTCTGCATTCACTTTATATGGGACAAATTAGGACTGGACGATAAAATCGATGTCAATATTTATTGACCAAATACCATTGTCAATATTGATAATAAAAAAAGTTTGGTATGAAGTTTCAGTATGAAGGCTATAGTTCAAATGAAAATGAAAATTGACTCACTATTTATTTCCTCTTAAGTGGTTATAAACCTTTGCATTTCTTTAATCTGTTGAACACTAAAGATGATATTTTGAAGTAAGTAACTCCTGTAACCCTCGACTTTTAAGTTTCCAACACTATTCAAAACATCTTCTTTTGTATTTAACAGAAGAAAGAAAGTCAAACAAGTCTGGAACAAGAGAATGGTAAATAAATGATCACAATATTAATTTTTTGGGTGAACTATGACTATAAACATGTTGAGATTTCAGGTGTCATTCACTTCCATTCATATTAAACCATTAAAACCCTATAATGATGACCGATGTTGCAGACTAGTGTTTTCTTATCATAATGTAAAGTATTATCATTAACATACTGGTTTGTAGGGAAAGCAATTAGTCAGTTTACATTAGTTTTTTCCCTACGAATTTACTAAAATCAAACAAATTCACAGAAAAGCACTTACTTCTGCATTGCAAAACAAAGTGAAAATGAGTTGTTTGAGAGTAAGTGTTCACAGTTTAGCTTTCATACTGTAACGATGTCAACTTGAACAAACGTTTTTAGGACGTCTCTCACCCTGAGAATCTGGTCTCCCTCTTCCAGGCCCTCTTTAGCAGCAGGACTGTCCTCCAGAACTCCCGCCACAAATATCCCAACGTCGTTCCCCCCAGCGAGCCTCAAGCCCACGCTCTCGCCCTTCTTGAACTTCACCAGCTTCATGCTCGGCCTGAGGACGGACACACAAACACACATCTGAGACTGCTCTCTCTCAACACCTTCAAATGATTACATGCACTAAAATCAGTTTACTGAAATGACTGAATACCTATATCAAAACAATGCAAGACTTTATTAATACATCACTTTATTTATTGCAGTGGAAACGGGCCATGACAAAATGCATCTGAATGCCCTGAAAGTTGCTGAGACGTACCGTAAGATGCTGTCATCATGTGTGACGCTGGGCACAGGAGCATCTGCCGGACTAACAGGCAGGTCCACGTCCGGCTGGCCCGGCTGAGCGTACACAGGTTTGGGCTCTGAGGAGAACAAGACACATTGAGTATTTATTTAAAACACACACACACACACACACACACACACACACACACAACTGCCACCACAGGAGCGTGTCGCGCTCTAGGTGGTCACAGTAAAACTTAACAGGACGGAGCAGGTGGCAAGAAGCTGTCGAAACTGACAAACTCCCGCTGCTCTTCACCGTCTGCAGGCCCCAGAATAGTGTGTGCAGAATGGATGACAGTGTATTGATGTGTAGTGACCTCTGACCTGGCAGAGGGGGGAGCTGTTTCTCTGTTTCTCTGGCTGCGCTCTGCTCTTTCGGCATCTCCTCCACCATCTTAGCAGGTAGAGGAAGCGGCCCGGCCTTGGAGATCCTGTCTTCATCACGGCTCCTGTGACTGTAGGGCAGCAGAGTAAAGGAAACGGCATCACACATCACTTACTGAGGCAAGTGTCTAACAGAATCGTTCTTTGAGGCAGTTTCTTTTTTTAATGATTTGGCCAAAAGGTGTAAGAAATAGGTTTCATGGTAGAATAAAAGGACTGACATGCTTGAACCATAAACCATCCTAAAGACTCAAAATTCTCTTGAACATAAGATTTAAAAATTGATTTTTTATAAAAATGAATTGATTTATGGTTAATTTAAGATCTCAACTAGAGCGATGGCATCTAACCTAAAGATTTGGAAAAAAAGATGTAGACCATTATTCTGACACTTGTCATTTTTAAGTGATTAGTTTTTTAAATGATCAGTCTTTTGAATTCAATTGTTGAAAGTAATAGTCTGAATAACTCAAAGCACCAACATAAGTGACTTTATTGTTATGAAATATGCTGCAATTATTACAACTTACACTGTATTTATTATATAAAAAGAAAGTATTCGTGAAGTATTTTGTTTTCTTGGCCATTTAACCAAATCATGAATAATAAATCAAGACCTTTTAAAATTATTAATTTAGCAGTAAATATCTTAAATCCAATAACACAACAGTAAACAAAAAATAATGATACTAAATACATATTTTTTAAACCAACAAAACACCCAGTTCTTCAGAAAAAAGATCTGAACGAAAATGTAAAATTTGCTTAAATTCACATTAAGAGCTAAAATCCTTCCTTCTTAAGGCCAGAAACATTCTCAACACAAGTATGCAAACACAGATGTGAACACTTCGCCAACTAAATCAAGTGATTAAGTCAGTAAAATGTTTAGAGTTTTAGAAAAAATTTAGAAAAATTGTTTTACAAAGCTTAAAGGGGCACAAAACACCAAAGCACATTTTTGAGATGTTAACAGTCGTATACGTGTCCCATGTTGCTAAAAACACTATTAGGAAACATATATTTAGCTAACAAGTGAAAATTGCCTGTTTTTGCGTAATTTGAGCAAATTTGTTCTTCTGGTTTAAAAATAAATTTACGTCACGGCGATTTGACCATTGTGTAATTTCCAGCGTGGAGACTGGATGTCTGTACCGGTGAGTACAAAGTGACGTCATTGAGCTTTCAGCATTAATTCATGAGAAAGACTTGGTTTGAAACAATCAGCGCGCTCTATCGTAATCAAGATGCAACTTCATTAATATAAATGATAAAGCTTCGAAGACTGCTTTTACATGTTACTGTGTTCAGAGAGACGCCACGTTGTGTTGCAAACCATAATTCAAACAAGAAGAATTGTTTGGAGACATGGGTCGCGTTGTGTTTATAAATGTGCCGAAACAAAGGTTTTGTTTTCATTTCCTTACAGCTCGCGTGTGGACCTTACAGTGGTCTTCCAACACACAACAAAAATATGTTCATAAGGAGCATTTTTTCACCCGAGGGCTTTGCTTTTGGAGATGGTGAAATCTGGATTAGCCGCTTGTCTTCTTTTAAAAAAGACATGGTTCCAGTTGGTGTTGATTGTCCTGTCTCGACAGATTTGGTAAGTGTGTGATCAATGTGCTTTATTTATGTTTATTCAGAGGCTAACTTGGTTAGTATCGTCAGCAGAACTCTCAGTATTTAAAGACATACCTTAGTCAAAATTATTTAGTTACTAAGTTTACAATAATAATACTACAATATCATGGACTGAAAATCCGACACGTCCACACAGCTCTCAGATGTGCTGCTGCTCTCCGAGTCACTGTCTATCTCCCCTGTGTGTGTTTGTGTTGCTGCTGTGAAAATCAGCTGTAGTGCACGTACTGAAACTCCCCTTTTTATGTAAACCCTTCCTTCTTTCGCCATTCAACACTCCAACCTAAACAAAGCTGGACTCGCACAATTTCCTGACTTTTTTTTTCCCCCAAGCTGTACACCCTGCTGAGATGGGGTGGTGGGGGGGTTCATGGCTCTTTAAATAAACTTTGCTAACTTACCATGATATGAAGCAAGCTATTCTTTACAGTACCATGATCTCAGTAGCTTTGTTTCCATCTCTTGTTACATTTGCACAAGTGTGTTGTTGTAGGTGCAGTTCACATAATGGCCACCGGTGTCACTAGAAACTATTGCTTCTGAATTTGACAGTGTTCATTTAATTCTTAACCTGACATTACTGTAGTGATAATAAACATCAGTACTGCAGGGGGTGACTGCAGTGCGTGATTTGTGAATTGCGAGGTCCCGGAAAAGATCGGGTTAACGGATCCAGCAAGTTACCAGAGGATGGAGAGGTGTGTGTGTGTGTGCCGCGCACGAAAGTGGAGAGCGAGGCGGGTGTTGGATGGCAGAGGGATGTCTTGGAAGAAGGACGAAAGTGAAGAGCGGGGGGTTGTCGTGGACAAAAGTGAAGAGGGTTGGGGTGTCGCGGAGGAAAGTGAAAGTGAACAGCGGACCGGGGAAGTGGGCGGTTGAGGAGGGGGATCAGTACAATGAGGTGCCGGATCAGATTTCAGAGGTGCCGGATCCGGCATGTTCCGGCACAAATGAAGCCCTGGGTGACTAAGATGGTTAAACCTCATATTGAGCACTTAATTAACTTGTATCCACCACTAGACTATTCCACATCAAAAAAAACTTGAGTGTTCTACACGAATGTCTACTAGCGGGCCCCTTATGGATAACAATGAGAATGCAATGCATTAGCAATAAGTACTTGGTAGAGTATGTTTCAGGCCTTAAACGAACGCACATCAATAATACACCTGTATACCAGGACAATGAAAACGTACAATAGAGTGTGAAATGAAATAAGCTTTGTGCTGTTGGGTTAAAGCGTTTGATGATTAATGCATGCTCTGCTCTCAGCAGGACAACCAAAAACAACACACGCTTTTTCCACACTATCAAGCCTAAGCACACAACCCATAAAACACTGTTTACACTGAAAGACAAATGGCAGATGAGAGCGAGGTGGACGGGGAGAGAGGGAGGACGGTGTGTGGCTAGGGCAGCTAGGTAGTCTTGAAGGTCACAGCTGTGCTTTGCAGCTTCTTTGTTGGACTATATTTAGCGCAGCCCATCTGATCTGGAGTAATGGAGGAGACAGAGAGTGAGAGAGAGACGGGAAAGAGAAAAGGACTCCAGGTGCACCACCGCCATTGAGGCACTCCGAAATTCGGCACGTGGCCAAAGATGACGGGTCCGGCCCGCGACCTTTATTGTCACGGTAAACAACAGCGGGCGACATCCACAGACTGCAGAAACTCTCCATCACTGCGGAGCCAGGCCGCCACATGTGCTCCTGTTTTATTCATGACAATGACGAATTTCTCCCCCTGCAATTACTGTGTGGCTCAATAAAAAGCCTTGGCTGATGACATTGAGGATAAGTGTGTGGCATAACGCTCAACACCTTAGAGTATTAAAGTCTTCTGAGGGTCTTTATGGATCTTATGATCCATAAAACTGACTGTAAGAGACAAAAAAAAATGTAAAACAATCAATAAATGTGGTTTAACAATTTCAACTGTTATTTTGTGGTTTGGGAACGTGATAGGGCTTTTATTATTGTTCTACTGGAGTTAGATCAGTACTTGCCCTGACACTTTTACATTTAGGGTGCTTTCACACTAGCACTTTTGGTCCGCACCCGGGTTCGTTTGACATCATAGTACAGTACGTTTAGCTAGTGTGAACGATTCTTCTGAACTCGGGTGCGCACCCGTGAACCGTCCCAGAGTCCGCCTGAAAGAGGTGGTCTGGGGTACGGTTCATGCGAACTCTGGTACGGTTCACTTCTGATGTGAATGCAATCGTACCAAATCACGGAAGTGAACCGCCAACTGTACAACAAACTATCGTTTTCATAACGTTCGTTCGTGTTTGTGTGTGTGTGTCACGTTTCGTACCTTGGTAACACGCGGGACTGAGCCATGGCAAATACAGTGATACACAGTGATGTCTGCTTGTCTCCTCCAAAAACAGCTTCTGCAGACACAGTCTGATGTTCTGAATGTTTATAATATGTTTGCTGTAGATGGACGCGAGTCGCTTTCTGTATGTCCGAAACCAAAAGCTTCAGCTAAAGCAGAATGACCACGATGTGCGGAAGTCTTTCCATTTCGGCGCTTCCTTTTGAGACCGTCACCAAGCAACGGCCGTAAACAAAACAGCAGCTCAATGACGCAAGCGTACCGGGGTTCAGAAGGAAAAAAGACAGCGTGAACTCAAACCAACCGAGGAGGTGGCAAGGGAAGACAATTGAACTTGGGTACGGTCCAGGCAAATGAACCAAGTGTGAAAGCACCCTTAAACCCAACACAGTACCAAAAAAAGGAGAGCATGGTACAGTATTGCCCCGTTTCCACTGAGTGGTACGGTTTGGTACGCTTTTATGGCTGTTTCCACTGTCAAAAGGCGTCCCGAACCGTACCCTACCACTTTTTCGGCACCCTTTCGAAAGGGTAACAAAAGGTGGAGCTACACACGCAGCTGAATGCTGATTGGTTACAGAGATACGTCAAGAGCTCGTGTGGAGCTAGCCAGAATGAAAACAAAGGACCCGCCATGTTTTTATACACAGCTGAGAGATTACACTGTAAAACTACATGCATATAATAACGAGCCATGGGTGACCTTAGCTCAAACAAACCCTGTCGTCATCTTGATGTACAGACACAAACCCAAGAAGAAAAGAAAATCTACCGTGTCCTGTTTTACGAGGATGTTTTGTTGCTTAAGAAGTACTTTTCATTTGGAACTAGGCTTTTTTTTTCAGACCAGCACTGGAACTGCCTTGGTAATGCCACTTTAACTGATGGATAGAAGTGCAGATTGCGAAAGGGGGTGATCACAAGCACCCTTCTTAAAGTTAAAATGATGAATAGCACTCCCGGAGGCCTCCTGGATTTAACAGCACTTACACATGGCACTCATTCTGTTTGAGCTGATGTCATCATACAGTAGGTACTGCTCTTCCTCTACTTTTTTCTTGCTCTTTGGGGTGCAATACTGCGAGACACAGACTGACCCTTTTCTCTTTAGCAATCAACCAGTTCCAAAATTTCCGGGGTAATTCTTTAGCTTTAAATGAAAGAGAAAATGGAGGACTGAACTTGGCAGGCATCTTAAAACACACACTTCCCTTCACTAACAGACTGGAGCGAGGCTGGCAAAATCAAGCACGAGAGAGCAAGTTGGAAAATGTTGATCACGCTCTTACACGAGGTCCAGAAGGTCAATATCACCTATGAATGGCAGCTGTTCAGCTACCTCCATGTGACTGATCACTCTGAAACTCTCATGTCTAATCTAACTGGCTGATGGCAACACATGAAAGAAACGTTCCCCAAACCTCCTTTCCATTTATACAATGCCATGGTCAGTTCTGGCACCATTCCCTAATCCTACCTCAGGTGGTTCTGGAAAGCAAGCATTGGCTCCCCAGTGGTTCCAAACCTGTTGGTTATTGAACCAAAAGCTCAGTGATGTCCTCCTTACCGCAAAAAGTTCTCAAAGAAATCTAGCCAGATTGACAGGAAGAGAGACAGATGCCAAAGCTGTCAGGAAGCAGCCTCTGTCTTCACAGAGTCCAACTTTCTGTGACTTTATGCACATGGTACAGGTGGTGCTTCAATCCTACTGGACGACTTTCAAGGACGGTTGGCTGAGCAGATGTGCCTGTAATACCAAACTCAGAGGCAGAGAAGAACTACTACAAATGATGTTAAAAGCAGCTTGTTCCTGCATACACAGCGAAAACTGACAGCAGCGGGCCTCTGAAGAATGTGTACATTACGACAGACACCCCTATTTTTCTTTTCACTCAGCAGATAAGAGGTAGCACACAGCTGAGACCAGTTCTGTGGATTTATGAGGGAATGAATGAAGGGATAGGTTTGATGTCACAGATGCATGCTGGGATTGGGTAAACAGACCAAGACATTTCCTGTGCCCAGGTCAGGTAGGCAAAATGGAGTGATGAAATGAACATGAATGTCAAGCATAAAGGAACTCCACCACTTGGGCACAGTACACACACACATTGGGTTACACCACTTCATGAAGCACCCACATCACATGCTTTAGTGCCAAGCTCACACAAGCGTTAGTTTTGTTAGCTATTATCGCGACACTGCTGCGTTAACCAGACCCAAACACTTACACTGGCCGCGTTCTCTGAGCCGTCGGCCCTGTGGCCCTGATTCAAAACAACAAGAGGAAACTTGTGAACACACGACTGAGGGTCTGTAAATATGTGTGTGGTCTAAACTGGCTTTAGAGAGGAGTGTAACTTCTAAAACATCTTCCTGCTTGCTATAGTTTGAAAACAACTAAAAGTTCCAAAAAACACCAATGACTTAAGCAGGAATTGAGCAGGGCTCGAAAAGAAAATTGGCTTAATTTGAATTCTTCACTTTAATGAAACCAGAATGATTTTGGAAGTCTGAGGTAATAGACTTAAGGACTTCAAATTAAATTCTTTTTTTTGTACTTAATTGAAAAGCAAAAAGAAGTAGACGAGTGTTTACCCTTTGGCTGGGCGATGGGCAAAAATGCAAATTCTATATATTTTTTCCCCCCATATTGAACAATAACGATAAAATTTCAACATAAGTTGTTAATGCTTCCAGCAATGGGCATTGCTAGGCCTATCTTAGGGGGGCTGTAGCCCTCCTTTATTTCTACTCAGCCCCCCTAAAACTTTTGCGTTTAGCTCAGAAACTGTACACTAGAAAACTGTAGAAGAAAACGGCGGCAGAATTCAGATCCTCCCCCTCTTGTTTTCCATTTGATCAGCAAACCACAGCCGTGGGCGGTGACGCCCCATTCACACAGGGCTTTAGCGTCAACGCTTGACTGAAGGCGTGTCTGAAGTTGGGGCTACAACGATCGTCATAGCAGCATCAGCCAATAAAATTCAGTTAGCAAAAGGCCACTGTCTTGCTGGTGTATTTGCATACAGCGATCTGATTGGCTGACGCTTCTGTTGGCGCTTGAAAAGTTGAGCTAGTCCCAACTTCTGCAGCAAGCAACGCCTCTGAAGCGGCGCCAACGGATCCACATTGCAGTTCGGCAACGCCTGACGTCACCACGAAGCGTTGATGCTGACGTGAGAGAACGAGGTGTGTGTTTATCGATAAATTGTGATATCATCTGCTTATTTGCAGTTCTTTGATACAAATAACCTTGCATCACCTGTATCCCAATGTCACAGAGGAGCAGTCGGGTTTTCTCTGCGTTCACCTCATCAGCACAGCCCTTTCCTCCAGCAAGAACTATAACTCTTAAAGAACATTTCGCTATTTTTATTTCTAAATGAACTACCAATTTTAAACACTTTACAGTTCGTGTGGCATTAACTACACCATACAGTCTTGCACAGAAAGGATTAAACAGTGACAGAAGCATTTAGAGAATGTACTCGTCACTGACTGAGATAGACACATCACGTATTGTCTAGTATTGAAAAAAACTTAATTATTATTATTATTATTCAGATCGTGAAATATGTGAATTAGCCTGTAAGTTTGAAACTATACATTTATATGTATGCCATTTGATTAGAAAAGTGGCAGTTTGTTTATTAGTTTATTTAATACTGGCCTGATTTGGCCAGTAACATTCTGTACACTGGCCCGAGGGTCTCGCGTCATAGACGTGGTGTAAAATTCAGCAAAAAAAAAAGAACAAAACCATGCCAACAAAAGCCACACAAACTTTTTAACCCCTAGGCAAAGAAAAAAAACAGCTACCCCATGAGGATATCAAGGCCTGTAAAGCCACAAAAACGCACCAGTTCATATAGTAGTAAATGGTTTACTCAGAGTAGTCAACTAGAAATAGCCTACTCGTGCTTTCAAGCATTTTACCACCAAAAAAAAAAGACACTTCACCTTTAAAATGTAGGGCTTCATTTAGGCTGACACATTTGCAGGTAGATGAAATTCCTCTCATCCTCCACTGCTGTCACACCCTGGTTTATCTATCTAGGACACTTCCAATTTACAGGAGCGTTTTGTCAAGCGCTGCAGCACCGTCTGACAGAAGCTTCTCTCTCATGCGCCCGTCACAAGGTTGTTCTCATATCAGCGGTGAGCAGGTCTCACAAATTTCAGCTCATCAAGTTTTAGTACACCATTTTTTGTAATCTTGAGGAACAGGAAGACTTTAAACTTGAGGGAAGACTGAAAACTGGCTCTAAAGTCAGACACATTTACTTCACCTGAATCAGAACTCTGATTTGATTTGTAATGAAGCATTTTGTGTGAAAGGAAGTGAGAGAAAGGGAAAGGGGTCGCACCTGCCGTTGCTGATCTGTGGTGGAGAGTGTCTGGAGTGGTCTGAGGGTTCGGAGCGGCGGTCTGGAGAACGAGAGCGGCTGCTCCTCTTCCGGTCGTGGGATCGGTTGGAATGATCAGAGGCCACGGAGTGGATGTCTGAAATATCTAACAAAGAGATTCAATTAATGCACTGTATTAAAATTGTTGCTACTGTGTTTTTTTTAAAGGGTTGACTTGTTCCAAACCAGTCCAAGCTTTTTGTTATGCCCAACAAAATAAGATATATATATTTTTTATGACCTTTTCAGGGTTTTCACCTTTATTGGATAGTACAACAGAAGGAATTGACAGGAAAGTGTGGAGAGCAGAGAGAGGGAAAGTATCGGCACAGGACCGAGGTGGGTATCGAACTTGGGTCACCGTGAGCACCAAAGTGCATGTGTCGATGCATTTTCCACTGAGACATTGGCACAGACAAATAAAATATTTTGAAGAATGTTACTACTGACTTCCACGATATTTGTTTTTCGTACTTTTTTTAAAAATATCTTTTTAGTGTTCAACAGAAAAAGGAAAAAATCATAAAGGTATGGAACAACCTTTTCATTTTTGTGCGAAGTTCAGTCATTTACCTTTTTTTTTTTTTAAATTGTCATTTCGAATATGTTCAAGTTTCAGTTTTAACACTATTTGCTCGGTTTAGTTTATTTTTAGTTTAACAGACTTTAACTTTAACAACTTTATTTTAACTTATAAGAGGTTCACTCATTTTTATTTCAGAAAACAATGTTTTAAGATTTAAGTTTACTTTATAATCTAATACTGTTTCAATTTTAGCTAACAATATTTAAAACAAGAAAAAAATTATTTGCTACACATCTTGCAAAACTAAATAAAATACATACAGTTGAAGTCAGAATTATTATCCCATCTTTGAATTTTTTTCTTTTTTAAATATTTCCCAAATGATGTTTAACAGAGAAAGGAAATTTTCACAGTATGTCTGATAATATTTTTTCTTCTAAAGAAAGTCTTATTTGTTTTATTTCGGCTAGAATAAAAGCAGATTTATATTTTTAAAAACCATTTTAGGGTCAAAATTATTAGCCCCTTTAAGCTATATATTTTTTTCGATAGTCTACAGAACAAACCATCATTAAACAATGACTTGCCTAATTACCCTAACCTGCCTAGTTAACCTAATTAACCTAGTTAAGCCTTTAAATGTCACTTTAAGCTGTATAGAAGTGTCTTAATAAATATCTAGTCAAATATAATTTACTGTCATCATGGCAAATATAAAATAAATCAGTTATTAGAGATGAGTTATTAAAACTATTATGTGTAGAAATGTGCTGGAAAAAATCTGCTCTCCGTTAAACAGAAATTGGGGGGAAAAATAAACAGGGGCTAACAGCTGAAGTCAGAATTGTATCTTTTGAACAAAATCGAACATTTTCAATGGAAAATATAAAATTAAAATACAACACTAAAATCAGAGTTTTTGCAGGTTTCACCAAGTTGAATTAAAAAATTTAAGACATTAAGACAATTACAATTTAAATTTTAGTCTTATACAGAGCTAAATGCTAAGATTTTTTTCAAATAGCCCAGGCAGAAAAGATTTTTATTTGCCCAATCAAAAAAAAAACTATAATTTAATTATATAATAATAATGACAATTTGAAAAATTTAATAATTTAGATACTTCTTAGCTAAATATTTTAATATTGTGCAAAAACAAGCAAGCTCTGGTTGCATCCAACATAAAACTTTCTTTAAAATAAAAAAGAAATGCTTCAAAAGTTTTAAAAACTATAATAAACTAAATCTATGCACAACAATCTGTCTAGGTCGGTGTCCTACTGTACATACATGGAGCACTTTTAAACAAACGGTATTGTTAGGAAAATTCATTCATTCATTTATTCATTCATTCATTCATTCATTTCCTTTTTTGCTTAGTCCCTTAGGCCACAGCAGAATGAACCGCCAACCTTTCCAGCACATGTTTTACGCAGCGGATGCCCTTTCAGCTGCCACCCAGCACTGGGAAACACCCATTTACTCTCATTCTCACACATACACTACGGACAATTTAGCCTACCCAATTTACCTATACAACATGTCTTTGGACACCCGGAGGAAACCCACGCTGACATAGAAATGCCAACTGACCCCGCCGAGGTTCGAACCAGTGACCTTCTTGCTGTGAGGTGATCATGCTACTCACTGTGCCACCGTGACACCCTTGTAAGGAAAATACTAGTTAAAATGATCTTTCCAAATAAAAAGGTTTAAAGTTTTACTCAGATGGATTGTTGATTATTATATGGGTGTTAATGGACAGAATGGGTAGCAATACATGAACAAAGAAAAATTAAGACCTGTTAAAAAACATTTAAGACATACAACACAATTTTTCAGTAGATTCGAGAATTTAAATTTAAGACATTTAAAACTTTAAGACCCCGCGGACACCCTGATAATTCCTGAGTTTTATATTAAATGTTATATGATTGAAAATCTTATATTATATCTGTCCAGTATGTATATTTTATATTTTGGTACCACTTTAGCATAAGAACCAATTATCATTATTTACTAGTAGCTTAGTAATAGTGCCTATTATTAATATATATTGTCTGTTTATAAGTTATCAATAAGTTTATTTTATGCATAATCTTATTGTAAATCCCTAATCCTACCCAATATTACCTTAACTGCTAGTTAGCAGAAGGTCAGGAGTTTATTGAGCTTAATGTCATAGTTATTGTTTTATTAATAGCAAGAATTGTTCCTTAAAATAAAGTGTGACCCAATTTTTATAATATTTTTTCATTGTTACAGCTAGCTGGTTGTGTTTAGATGTGTTTCACTGGAGGAGAAAAAAAACAAATAATGGCAACATGTTATAACAGTAGAAATGCTGAACTCATATTTTCATGATTTACCTACAGAATACTAACTATTGGGTGTGTCTCCGTCAGCACCCTTGTTTAATAGTCAGCGCACTGATCAGCCATTTTGAGTGCTGTTCTCAATCGCAAAATTCTTCCAGTACACTCAAACTTTTGCGCCCTGAAATATCGCACAATGTACTGTGCACTCAGAAATCTCATAGTTCGGATCACATTATAGAGTTTGAGTCACAGATCAGACCATTTTTCAGATCAGCAAAAAAGGGGAGAAGACAGAGGTTGTTTGCTTTCCATTTATTAGAAAAACAGTACTGCAAGACACTTTTGGTTTTAACAAACAGAACTTAGAACCTGTAATTTTACTGCAAATAAAAATCTATAAATAAACAGGTAATAAAAAAGTTAAATATTCAATACTGAGAATGAACGTTGCTAGTGTTGATGATAATGCTAAATGTAGAATTGTAACATTATAATCTTATACAACAACTCATATTTATTTCGTCTCATTTTCAATGATTCAACAACTCACTCCTAACAACTTAGTTTCAATAATGATGTATCCTTTTTGCTGAATTTTTCAGTGATATTTTTAAATGGCTGGTCATTACACCTTTCCTTTTTGCATTAAATGGTCATTTTAATCTTTAACAAACATCAGTGTTTATATTTGAACTATGAACTGTTCCCCCAGTATTTCTGTGTTGTTTGATTATTTGTAACTTTGCAATTTAGTAATTGAATAGAGAAAAAAAAACAATCAAATCAAGCAAAAAATTAATAAATAAATAAAAAGAGCAAATCAGGATCATTTAGAATTTAGTTTGCGTGGGTATTGTGATCCCGATCTTTTACTGATTAATTGTGCAGCTCACACTGAATGCATTAAAGCAGGCTAAACAAGCAGTGACAGAAGACAACTCTAATAACCTAAGAAAGCATTTAGGTGCCTCCACAACTACTTCCCGTAAATATATTTTACAAGGAAGTCAAAATCTCTTCATGCGTGTGTTTGGAATGACGAGGGAGACAAGCTCTCTGCAATCATTACAAAAGTTGGATTCATCTACAAGTAAAAAAACATTTTATTTTAACATGTTTTTAATCCGGGGACCGCATTCACGCAAACCATGAATTGTGATCATCTAGATCACGAATCAACTATGATCCGTTACACAAATATTTAGCTAAAGTTACTATATTATTATGATTAGTTCGGCTGTCAATTATAAATGTCAGTTTTGATAACGTATAATCAGGATATTCTCATATCACACACAATGTGTCTCCAGGTGTAGTGAACCAACTTCATCAGTGGCCTTAATAGTGCCCAAATCTGTGTGTGACCTACTGATGAACGACCTCTGAAGCTAGGGTGCTGATCGAAACAGCCATAAGGCTCCACTATCATGCGTTATAAGAAAAAAAAAAACGAAGCTAAACCGCATTGGGGTGACACGGTGGCACCACGCCACAGCAAGAAAGTCACTGATTCGAGCCTCGGTCGGGTCAGTTGCATTTCTGTGTGGAGTTTGCATGTTCTCCCCATGTTGGCATGGGTTTCCTTCAGGTGCTCCGGTTTCCCCCACAGTCAAAAGACATGCGGTATAGGCAAATTGGGTAGGCTAATTTGACCGTAGTGTATGAGTGTGTATGGATGTTTTCCAGTGATGGGTTGCAGCTGGGAGGGCATCCGCTGCGTAAAAAAATGCTGGAGAGATGAATCGGTAGGCCATGATGGATAAGGGGTGAGAGGGAATTTGGCCAGGACACCGGGGTTACACCTCTAATCTTTTACGAGAAGTGCCATGGGATTTTTAATGACCACAGAGAGTCAGGACCTAGGCTTAACGTATCATCCAAAAGACTGGGACTTAGCCAAAAAGAAATTGAATGAATGAATGAATAAACAATCCGCATTGGAGACTCTCTCACCATCTCTGTCCGAGGCATTAGCAGAAGGTATGCTGTCGTCCAGATCGGGGATGTTCAGCAGCGTCGCCCGCTCGTCTCTCTGCACCACCATCTTCAGCTTTCCCTTTGACCTCTCGATCAGCTTCTTAGCATCGATCAGGGACAAATTCTCTGTTACCGTGCCATTAATCTACATGAAGAGTAAATAAAGTCCGAGTAAAATCCGTCACTCTAGGTCGGCGCTCATCACTTGTCTTGCTCCATCTGTCTGCGCTCTCCAACAGGTGTTTTGAGTGCTCTTACCTTAAGCACCACGTCTCCCTCTTGGATGTTTCCGTCTCGGGCTGCCAGGCTCTCGGGGGAAATGTCCTTCACGAAGATGTGGCTGGCCAGGCGAAGCCCGTATTCTGCTTACAGAGTAAACCGCAGAAACACATGC
This sequence comes from Danio rerio, assembly GCF_052040795.2. Taxonomy (NCBI): domain Eukaryota; kingdom Metazoa; phylum Chordata; class Actinopteri; order Cypriniformes; family Danionidae; genus Danio; species Danio rerio. Next base: position 34,713,031 of record NC_141045.1, on the reverse strand, counting down.
AGCATGTTAGCATATGTTAGTCAGCAGCGCCACTCATTTTTTCTGACGGAAACCTGTTTTCTGGCTTTAAAACTGCGCACATGCCACTACTAGATTACTTATTTAGTAGTGATGTGGGGGTCGGATTCTGATTGGCTAGCAATGCATGTTTAGATCACAGCAAATCAGTTTGATCGCAGATTATGGACCCTATCATACACCCGGCGTAATAAGGCGCAAGACGTATTTGGCGCGATTTGTTGCTATTTTCAGACCAGCGCAACTGTAATTTTCAGTTTATTCACAACAATTTGCATTAGTATAATCTTATTACTATTAACAGTATCATTTATTTTATGCATATTTATATACATTGAAATAAAACAAGTTCAGATTTGTCCTCCTGTCGGGTTTCGGAGACGTGCATCAATATGCAAGACATGCTGCTTAATATTAGATTAAGGTACTATGCATCAGTCTGGGGCATAAGATTAGGACGTGTATTTGGAAATAACTCAGTTTTTATTACCACACTTTGTTATTATTCTTCGTTTATTTAATTGCTGGTAATTAGAACTGAATTTAGAAATAGTTTTGAAACAAATCTTTGTGCTTTAACTAATTAAAATATGTAGGCTTATAGATGTCTTCAGTGGAATGCATACATCGTTTCCTTAACCACGAAAGCTAAGAAGTAAAAAGTAAAAGTAAAGAGAAAGTAAGAGGCCGAATGGAGGAGGCTCGTTCTTTATCCTTCTGCAGATGGTCTGTTTAACAGTTTTTTCGCTAGTGAAGTAGTTAAAGCAATCTTCTTTTGTGCAAAGAAAACACATCTTTATGATGAAATGATACATCTTTCTGAGAAAAAACAAACTCTTTTAAAAGCACTTGAGGGTGAGTACATTTTCATTTGTGGGTGCACTATCCCTTTAAGATTTCAGCAACTTGTGTAGTATTTCCATTTTTTTTTTATTATACGTTTTTATAAATTATTATAGGAGTTTTAGTTACATCATTACATCAAGGTAAACAAAACAAATGACAAATAAACCACATTAATCTCAGAACAATAATAAATAAATAAATATGCTGCCTAAAAGTTAAAAAACGAAAAACATTAAAATCTAGAAGTTAATGTATATGATTTTATATATTTTTATTGTTGTTTTTAACTTCAGTCTTCTATTATCTATTTAGGTCACACTTCAGTTTATGATACAAATCTCACTTTTAACAAGAGATTAGCTTTGCCTTAGCTTCAATCAGTGTAAAGGGAAATTACTTTTCAAAGTAATCCATTACAATATTGAGTTACTCGCCAAAAAAGTAATTAGTTACATTATGTAGTTACTTTTCATGGAAAGTAACGAGTTACCTTATCTTAGAGTTACTTCTTTATACCTGCCTGAGGCTTGATCTCTTTCAGAACTTATTTTTATTTATTTATTTTTTTAATAGAGGAGCTCTGCATTTAACAGCACACTGTATAACCCACACCTTCATTTCCCCTTAAAAAAAAAAAAAAATTATACCTGATGTCACCTTCTGAGAACTTCCTGACGCCATACATGCTGTAAATACAGATTAATGAAAGTTGAAAGCAATACGTTTGCTACTTTTGTATTTTTGTCTTATTAGTCCAGTAAAATCACAGTCCATTGAGATTATAATCCTCTTTTCTTCCATGTTTTCAGAATTATGAGAATACTTCCGTCACAGAAATGAAATGCATAGCTCTGCCCTCCGGTTTCTGTCTGTTCCGGCAAGGAGCTCATTTTGAAACATGATTATACTCATTTTAATTGAAATATTTTTTAAAAGCAAATTAAATTATCTAAAGATTAACTCAAGTTACATTAAAAAAAAAAAGTAACTTAAATATTAATACTTTTTTTAAGTACTATGTTACTTGTTACTTAGAAAAGTAATATTATTACATAACTTGTGTTACTTGTAATGTGTTTCCCCCAAGACTGGCCTCAAAGTATTAATGTGTTGCTTATTAATGATTATTAAGGTAGAGATTGGGTTAAAGTATTAGGTAGGATTAGAAATGAAGAGTTCAGATGCAAAACCCTCTAAATCCATCAGACCTCTTTTCTTGTAAATAAGCATTTTCAATCAGGCTTCTCTGATTAGGTTCAGAAGTTTCATTTTATATGTAATGATAAGGTTATTAGCTGGTAAATAAAATACCTTTTTCCAAAAAATGTCACTTTAGACAATTCTTTGTTTTTCAACAAGGTAGATTTTCTTCTGCGTCAAAACTTGCTAAATCCACTTGTGCTTTTTTAGCAAAAAACTCTAAATCCACCTTTCGAGACAAGACAGTGTAACTAGCTGAAAATCACTAAAGATGCGATTAGAAATTATTTTACCAAACATAAAACACATCACACAAACCAACTGAAATACATAAATCTGTTAAATAGGTGGCGGTTCATTCCGCTGTGGTGACCCCTGATAAACCAGGGAAAAAGCAGAAGGAAAATAGATGAATGAATGAAATCTGTAAAGAAAGTGCATCGTTCAATAACATCACAACTGACATGAATTAAATCTTAGCAATCTGTTGTCCTTTCTGATATTTGTAAACATTGCAAACATTGTAAGCTAAGCTAGGTAGATTCAAATAATGTAGTGTAAAACATCATGAAACATCTGTGCATTGTCCTTTAATATAAAAAGCTAATCAGACGTATAAGTAATATGAAGTAGGCTAATATAAATGTAGAGTTTTATACACTATACTTATCTTAAAAAAAAAAAAAAGCTTAATTAGCAAATTAAACACAAGGTAGACCTACTGGGTAAAAGGGGGCTCTCAGACACTTTTAGAAGCTGTCATTTATTAATTCATTGATTCTCTCCATACTTAAAGTCTTGGTCCCGTGTTTATCCTTATGGCATACATGCGGGATAAAAGAACGCCATCTTAACTCTTTCGTGAGATGGAGTTGCCGTTCAATGTATAGTAAATCGGGCTCATTCAAAGTAGCGTCACTACACAAAAAACATTATGAATGCATGTTACACTTCCGACTATACATTGTGTTTACTTTTACTTATAATGCAGAGAGTTTTGAGGTAAGGAACGTCTTCATTTGCCATTCACTGACAGTCCTACGGTCTCATCCAGTTCATTAAACTACATCTTTTAAAATCAAAATCGAAATAAAACAGTCTCCTCATAAAAGCCGGCGCATCAGCACGCTGATCCATTGAAAACATGATTCGATTCGTGCTTCTGATTGGTTCTCGAGACATAGCGGCTTTTACTGTCAAAGGCAAGTGGTGTTTAGCAGCTTTTGTCAACAAACTGTTATTTCTGAATGCGCTGGGATTTAGATGATGAGAAGCAAATCTATTTGTTGATGATGTAGTAGGTGCCTAAAGCATTCGCTCAATCTCATTATCTCATTTTTGGAAGTGACGTTTATCGGCTTTTGCATCTGAACTCTTCAAATATTGAATAAGTTCATGCAGAATTTTTGCTTTATATCTTTAAATAAACAGCCTTACATCATCTTAATATTAAGCCACTAGTTAATTGGGAGAATTGGTCCTCTTGATCAATTTGAATAGTCAAGTTACCTTACTTACTTTCTATAGCGTTTTACAATAGTGGATTTTGGATAGTGTCACATCATTAAAGCTTTACCTCCATTTAGTTTTTATTATTTTATGATCAAGTTAAACTAAATAAAACAATTTCTTTACAATGAGCTGACATAAAATCTTCGCTATTTGACAGGATTAACAACTACTTACTGATAATAGATGTAAAAGCTGTCAGATTGATGAATATTGTTTAATATGTTAACTGCGCTATTTTGATCATGTGCACAGAGCACCGCAGCTATAGTTAGTACATTTACATTTAGTCATTTGGCGTTGTAATTTAGTCCAAAGCAACTTACGATCGAGGAGACATTTAGCAAATCAACACGAAGAGGCAATACCCACAACAAGTGCTGATTATACAAAGGAACTGTTAGTGCTAGTGTAAGTCAGTAAAGGGCAGAGTAATCGAAGCAGCCATGTTCACCTTCATTCTTGCGGGATTTGACGAGTGTGACTTTGGCTGGCCGTGGGGGGAGGTTGGAGGACACAGAGTGGCGGTCCGAGCGCGGGGACAGACTCCTCTCTCTGGAGCCGCTGCGCTCTCTGTCCCGCTCCCTCCTCCCACTCAGCCTGTCGCCTCTGCCGCTCCTCCGTCCCGAGGCTCCTCCACCTCCGCCGCCGCCTCCACCTCCACTGTAGGCGCTGGGTCCGCTTCGCGCGCTCCGGGACTCGTAGATCTCATCCTCGTAGCTGTCGTCGTCCTCGTCATGCTCTGACATAGTCTCGCGTTCACCCGGCCGGCCTGACGGGATCTGCACCTTACGCTTTCTCCTGATGGTCTGAATCGGAAACGATAATCAGCGACAATCTTTATGTCTTTGAAAATCTAAAGTCTGATATCTTATTATTCTTGTCATTTAATTTCATCTTAAGATATATTTTCGTTTGGTATTTTACATATGCAACTTTCCCCACTCAAATGTTTCCTGCTATTTTGATTCTACTTTGCATGCTATCGTTCAGTCTAGGGCTGGGCGATTTTTCCGATTTTTCCGATTAATTCGAATTTACGTTTTCAGACGATTTAATTTTGAATCAAATCGTGAAATCGCAATTTTTTTCAAAAATATATTTAATACATTACAATGGAACCAATGCGCTTTGGTTCACTCTCTTTATGAAGCAGGAAGCACACCAGAAGCGCCTTTCGGCGACCCGCCGCGCAACACAATGCAGCGCAATGGATTTTAGAATTCTAAACCGGTTTCTATACACACACACCGGCGCCGCCCAGCCACGATTCATGAAGTAGTTCATATTTCAGCCGTGCCATCTGATTAGTTTTATGTTAAATATCATGCGAAGGTGCGCGTTTGGTGTGTGATAGTTTAAACTCATGTGCGCGCCGTGTCGTGACGCTTCTGGTGTGCGACCTGCTTGACTGCCTGTTAAAGTAAGAAGTCATGTAGGATTTTACTTGTTGCATTAGTCCGAGTCACATCTGTGTGGATTGTCAAGACATATTCCCTCATCAAGTCGATAAACTCGATCTCAACATGTATAAAGGACGTAAAAGCCTGCCATGTGAAAAAACGCGCCAATCTTTTGGTTTGAACACGAGCAGAGGCGGGGGCCTGTAGCAATGAAAATGAAAGTACCCGCCCTCATGACGTCATTTAGCGGACCTAGTTGAAAACCAGACAGATCAGGCATCATAATACACAGAGTGGAGCAAAGTGCATCAAATGATCGGTATTTAAAAGGGGGAAAAGAAAAATAGATTAAATATATTATTTTATATTAAACACACATCTGGTACTTGTATTTGCTCCTGCTATACTACCACAACTTCACACGTTGGGTTAAATTAGGCTTTACAGTTTCCATGTTCAGTCCTTTTCTTCCACTTTATCTTTTTAAGAAAAAGGCAGCAGCATTACAACCTGTCATTCAATCAGAAGACAAAGTCAAAGCTGAGCTGACAGCCAATCTTTCCTAGGCTCAGCAAAACTTGCGAAAAATACTACTATGCCTGCACATGCAATATTTACACAAATATTTCTTATTCAAATCTTCAGCAACGATATTTAACTCGTAAATTTGTTTTACATTTATTTACACCTTGACCGATTTTTGTATGACATGGCCATTAAAAATACAATGTTCCTTAACCAGATGGTTTTTCAAGTTACTTTCAAAGAGAGTGTTACTTCAGTCATGTTGTTGTAATGTTTTGAGAAGACTAGTAACACAATAAAAAAAAAAAAAAAAAAATCGAAATCGTGAATCGGTCAAACTATAAAAAAAACCTAGTTTTTTTTTTTTTGCCAAATCGCCCAGCCCTAGTTCAGTCATATGCTAATTTGACACATTAGGAATGATGTACTGTTTGCCATACTATTTGCCATATCTCATACTAAAAAGACCTACTATTTTTGCATTCTTGCCACTTTTGCGGAGCTGCTGCACTGCGTAAGCGTGATCCACATTGTCCATGGAGACGGCGTTGACCATCACCACTCTGTCATTCTCCCTGCCGAGGGCAAAAAGAGCAGAAAACAGTAAGCAAAAGTGCCACTCCAACTGACTCAACGCCTGATCAGCAGCTCTGTGCACTCATGCGTTCACACACCATAACACACTCACAAGCAGCTTTCAGACAAACGCATGACAAAACCCATCAACTAGACAATGCTGTGTTACACAGTATAATCAGCTGATTACATCTTTGGGTGCTTTCACATCTGTAGTCCGCTTCATTTGGTCCGGACCAAGAGCAATAAACGATACATTCTTGGGGTCTTTGGGTCGTTTTCACACCACACTGATTGCTTTGGTCCCAACCAGATGAAAAGAACCAAAATGCACTCATCTGACAAAATCCACTCATTGGCCAGATGTTGTTAAATGAATTGCCTGAACTGCTTTTCGATTGGTCAGAATTCACGTGCGGGAAAATGCCAATGGAACTCTCGCAAGTAAACAAACCGGCAGACACAAAATGTCGCTGGAGATACAAGTGTGTTGGCTGATCATATCCCCTGCTCATAGTATACTACATAGTTTGTATACATCACTTTAGACAAATTATACATTGAGAATGAAGTCACTTCGGGAGGAGAAGTGAATTAATTCTGCTAAACTGCGACATGGTCATCTTGCAGTAATATTACCAACGATCAATTCAATTAATGTTTTTCCCTCTCTCTCTCTCTGTTGGTAAAACGCTGCCAACAAATATTTTTCCTCCACATCCCATAATGCACAGCGCATCGGCCTACGGCAGCTGGATTAGTCCACAAAGGTGCAGTATTGTTTGCGGTTGGGTCTGTTTTAGTTCAGATCATATTCTCACCACAAACAAACCGCTCCAGGGTTAATCTGAAAGCGTAACGAGACCACCTCTTCAAGAAGGTCTCTGTACGCTTTTTTGGTCCGATTTTGGTGTCTACTATAGTATGATTGCTGCATACACCTCTCTAAATGAACCGCACCAAGAGGGAAAACAAACTAGTGATATTCAACCGAACTAAATAAGGCAGGTGTGAAAGCACCCTTTGCGTAAAATTGTGTCAAACAATTAAAGCATTGTGAAAAAGAAAGAAAAAACTCTGTATTTGTCAATAAATTGTCAAAACTAAAAAATAAACCTGAAACTGAATTTAAATTCATTTTCTTTTAATACAAATCCAAATTTGTAATATGTATATTTTTTTTAATGAATGGTTCATAAAGATGTTCATGTTTATGACTCCATAAAGAATCAAATGATAATAATAATCCACGTTAAGATACAAACTTTTTTTTTTACACTTTATATATTTATATAGTTAAAGTCAAAATTATTAGCACCCAATTCAATTTTTTTTCTTTTTTAAATATTTCCCAAATGATGTTTAACAGAGCAAGGAACTTTTCACAGTATGTCTGATAATGTTTTTTTGTATTTAGAAAGTCTTATCTGTTTTATATCAGCTAGAATAAAAGCAGTTTTAAATTTTTTAAAAACATTTTAAGGTCAAAATTATTAGCCCCTTTAATCTAGATTTTTTTCACTAGTCTACAGAACAAACCATCATTACACAATAACTTTCCTAATTACCCTAACCTGCCTAGTTAACCTAATTAACCTAGTTAAGCCTTTAAATGTCACTTTAAGCTGTATAGAAGTGTCTTGAAAAATGTCTAGTCAAATATTATTTACTGTCATCATGGCAAAGATAAAATAAATCAGTTATTAGAGATGAGTTATTAAAATGATTATGTTTAGAAATGTGTTGAAAAAATCTTCTCTCCGTAAAACAGAAATTAGGGGAAAAATAAACATGTGGTCTAATAATTCAGGGGGGCTAATAATTCTGACTTCAACTGTGTATATATGTATATATATGTATATATATATATATATATATATATATATATATATATATATATATATATATATATATATATATATATATATATATTTCTTTATCTAATCAGATTAAAAAAAAAACATTGAGATCAAGATCTCATTTACAAGGGTGACCTGGCCAACAGGTCTGCAACACACGACTTTTATATTTTATATTATATTTAATGAATATTGTGTCTGACTTTATCATGAGCTTGGAGGACTGCATCCATACATCTCTACAATGACTCAAATCACTTATTAAAGTCATCTGGAATGGCAAAGAAAGCGTTCCTGCAGGACTCCCAGAGTTCATCAAGAGTCTTTGAATTCATCTTCAATGCCTCCTCCTCATCTTACCCCAAGACATGCTCAATAATGTTCATGCCTGGTGACTGGGCTGGCCAATCCTGGAGCACCTTGACCTTCTCTGCCTACAGGAACTTTGATGTGGAGGCTGAAGTTTGAGAAGGAGCGCTAACCTGCTAAGGAATTCGCCCTCTCCTGTGGTTTGTAATGTAATGGGCAGCACAAATGTCTTGATACTCAGGCTGTTGATGTTGCCATCCACTCTGCAGATCTCTCGCACTGAATATAACTCCACACCATGATTTTTCCTTCACCAAACTTGACTGATTTCTATGAGAATCTTGGGTCCATGCGGGTTCCAGTAGGTCTTCTGCAGTATCGTGATGATTGGGATGCAGCTCAACAGTTCAAAATTCTACCTTCTGCCACTTTTTTAAATGATCAGCTATATATGCTCTTACAACTGGGATTGAGGACAAGACTTTTGTCAGGTAGTGTATATTTAAATTAAATTATTATTTTATTTATTTATCATACAATTACAAGAAAACTTCCCTTCACTTGCATGCACTGTATTGTTTTTAATGTATAAAAGCCTTTAAAAAGTTAAAAGTACTTTAACTGCTTAAACTAGTAAAGCATTCTCAGTTATAGCGAGTATGTGATCAGTCTTACTGCAGCAGGCCCTCGGCGGGGCCTCCCTTCAGCACATCTGATATGACGATGGACGTCTCCCCGCTCTGGAAGTGAGGGTTGTCCCGTCCGCCGGAGATGGCGATCCCGAAGCCAAACCCTGGAGCCTGTCAGAAACACAGATGCAGGTTAACAAACAGCAGAGAGAGAATGAAGAGATAAAGGAGGAGATGTGATGGTCAGAGAGATACAGAGAGAAGGGCAGAGCAGATAGAAAGACCTTATCAAAGAGATAAAGAGCAGAAAAACAACATGCTAACCTGCGCGCGCGCGCACACACACACACACACACACACACACACACACACACACACACACACACACACACACACACACACACACACACACACACACACACACACACACAGCTGAATGAATGCTCTACTTGGTCAGGTCTAACAAGCTAGTAATGCACAGTGGCGCAGTGGGTAGCACGATCGCCACACAGTAAGAAGGTCGCTGGTTCGAGCCTCGGCTGGATCAGTTGGTGTTTCTGTGTGGAGTTTGCATGTTCTCCCCATGTTCGCGTGGGTTTCCTCCGGTTTCCCCCACAAGTCCAAAGACATGTGGTACAGGTGAATTGGGTAGGCTAAATTGTCCGTAGTGTATGTGTGTGAATGAGTGTGTATGGGTGTTTCCCAGAGATGGGCTGGAAGGGCATCCGCTGCGTAAAACATATTCTGGATAAGTTGGTGGTTCATTCTGCTGTGGCGACCCCTGATTAATAAAGGGACTAAGCCAAAAAGAAAACGAATGAGTGAATGGATTGGTCAGTTTCAGTTAAAAGCTTATGGTTGCATTTCTAGTAGGTTGTACATTTAGCTTTTATCACTACATTAATGTTTAGTACTGCATTAGATTATGGCTGTGCATTATGACAATATACAGAATTATTAGCCCTCCTCTATATATTTGTATACAATTTCTGTTTAACAGAAGAAAAGCTTTTCAACACATTTCTAAACATAACACATCTGTTATAATTAGTTTTTTAGTCACGGATTGGACCATTTTTCGAATCAGAAAATAAGGGGAGAAGACAAATGTATTTTGCTTTCCATTTATTACTAAAACAGCACTGCAAGACACTTTCGGTTTTAGCAAACAGAACTTATAAGCTATAATTTTAATACAAATAAAATGAAGAAATAATTCGCTGAATAAAAATAAATTTTAAAATATTCTGTGCTAACATTATCTAACATTATAATTTGTACAACCAATATTAATTTTTAGTCTCATTTTCAATAAGTGATTCAGTTATTCACTTATAAAGCTTCATGTTTCGTTGCTCGATGTGTTCAAAGAATTTTTCAGTGTCATATTTTTGGTGGCTGGTTGTCGCCACCTATTGCTTAAATAATGTAATTGCTGCCTACATCGTTCATTTTTTTAGCAATAAGTTAAATACATGGTTTCCGCTAGTCATTCTTCCATGGCGGGGCGTCACACCAAAATTCATCCCGCCACGGCTACATTCCAGCTTCTCATTCAAAACATTCAGCCATTGTTGTTGTTTTTAATAGCACGTAATAATCGCACCACACCTTATTAAAGGCAAGTAAATTATAACAGCACAAACTTTTCTGTAATAAGTATTGCTGTGGGTTATTTGTTTAACCCTTTGAGGTTACGTGCTGACAGACTGACTGACAGGTACATGATGCGTGATGCTAGCAAACACAACGTAGCTTTCAGTTAGGGTGAACAGTTTCCATAATTTAAATTTATTTACAGATAAAGGTCTGTGATTCTGCTTAGAATTGAAGTTGATAGCCGTTTCACTTTACCTCAAGATGCATTAATGCCGCTCTGTAGGTCTACTGGAGACATTTATAAATATTCCAACCAATCTAATAAATGCTGGAGACATACTCACTACATAAACGCACTAAATCGCATTTCAGCAGCGTTTATTTTAGAGCGCACAAGAAGATCTGCGCTTGTGCAGCGTACATTTTTGCAAGAGGTTTTGTGCACGAGGAAATCGGCGTACGATTTGCATGCTTATATTGCATAAATGCGATCTCGACTTGTGATACTGCGCTCACGCCATTTCTCCATTTGTCATTGAAATAATGCCATAAGTAGTTGGTAGATTTGTGTAAAAGGTCTGCCGCCACAGCTGGAAAAAATCCTAGAGGAAACACTGAAATGCATATGACTGTAATTTAATCTTTACAGTAAACATCAGTGGGTTTTATCCAAACTATTAACTGTTATCTCAGTAATTCTGTGTTATTTAACTGTTTGTAAACTGAAGGCTGAATCTCTTCCTTGATTTTTGCATATTTCAAACACAGATTTGAACGCAGCGATTCAAAGGATTAATAAACATATGCAAATTGCTTATAATTTACATTGCTTGGGTGTTGTGATACTGATCTTTTAATGACGTGAGAAGTGATCGCTGCAAATGTTAAAAATGTAGTATTAATCTACAAGTAAAAAAAAAAAGTATTAACCCGCAGGTCATGCGTGTTCTGAACCGTATCTCTCTACTTAATTCACTTTTCTCTTTGCTCCATCTTATTTAATTATTCCTGCAACTTTGTTGATTCACTCCTCTTAAAGATTATTCGAATCAAAGTTAATGATTTTATTCCAAATAAAGCTCTTCAAGTCATCTGCCAAAACTGCATTCATATTGCAATAAAAATCGTAGTAAAATAAAATATTGCAATGTCTGAATTTTTCAATATAGTGCAGCCCTACTTAAGATGTTTTTAACAGCAAGTGAAACCCAAGAGAGAGAAAAATTAGGCAATTTCCTAAATATATATTTCACAGATCACACCGAAAGTGTGAGAAGGATCTGCTCTGGGACTCCAAACACACAAAAATAACAGAGATCGGAAAAAAAAAGTGAAATTCTCACCCTGTGTAGAGTTACAGTGTGCTGTTCCCATATTACCGTCTCATCCATTGCTGCACTCTGCATTGAAGAAAAAACACACAGAAAGAAGGAAAGAGATTAATAGAGAAACACACAAATCGTTAGATTAACATCAACAGCTTTAATTGGTTACATTCCCACACGGCCTGAAGGATGCAGAAGCATTCATTAAAATCAAGCGAGCTTGCGCACACATTCACAAATGAAAGAGTTTCAGCACTTAAAATGCGTTCGGAAAATCCTCCAGAGTGTAAACGAACTTCCCACACGTTCTCAAGCGGAGATTCGCAAATGATGTAATGCTAAACAGACGAGGAAACGGCAGAGGTGCTGAAAGCTCATGCTAGGGGCTTATTCATGTTGTTCTCCATGGCTTCTGCAATGCAGTGACTGTGAACAGAGGCTCGACACAGTGTCACAACAACAACACCAGCTGTGTGTGTGTGTGTGTGCATGCTCCTCTACATTCACCCAGGTCTCAGCTTTTATTACCTTAAATAAAACTAAATAAAAAAATCTAAATAAAATGACAAACTAACTGTAAAGATTTATAGAATTGTGTTTAGGTTTATGTTTAATTACTTTTTTCTTCCAAATATATTATTGGATTTTGTTTGAATTTCAAAACAAAATATAGGGGGAAGGGGAAATTATTTTTTTATTACTTATAGTAATTATTATTATTTTTTAAAAATATTTAAAACATTTTCAAAAATACATGTATTTACCTTGTTACAAAACAAAGGGTTAATAAAATACAAACTCATAAACATTGGAATTTTAGGAATCAAACAAACAATTAAAACAGCAAAACGTAAAACGGATAAATATATGGTAAAATCAAATAATAATAATAATACAAAATAATAATTAAAAATAAATAGAAAATGTAAATAAAAAAATAATAATAATATATATATATATATATATATATATATATATATATATATATATATATATATATATATATATATATATATATAATTATTATTTTTTTTTATGTTAAAAAGCGAACAAAAAGTGCTCAGGGGTGGTTTAATAATGTGTCTGTGCACTTTGGGCAAGCAATTCATCAGAATAAACAGCAAAAATCTAACACTTATTAATGCAGAGTTGATACTTAAATAATGAATTAACGAGATGCTAATGCTTAATAAATGATTCATAGTGTGTAGTGATTATAGTAAGTGTTACCATAACTCTTTTTCATTGAGTCAAACTAACCTCGTAAACAATTATAAGGTAAACTAACTTAATTCATTTAGTGATTTTGACTGTTAGCCTTTTCAGTGCACAAGAGCAGCATTTATAAAATCCACATTACAACAAACAGCTCTGGATGCTGTTAGTTGCATTTAATTATACTAAATGACTAAATGTGATGCTCAAACTTTACATCGCATCTTAATCAGACAGTGAAGATCACTGGCTTTAAATAAACCAGATCTCAAACGTGGTGAGTTTATAATGGCTTAGTTGAAACGAATAGTCTCTGTGCATATAACCCTATTAATAACTTCATGCATGACGAGAACAGCATTTACAGAATCCACATTACAACATACAGCTCTGGTCTCTCAAAAGCAGAGGGTTTTTCTAGAAACTGCGATGAGAGCCTGATGGCCTTCAGTGTGAAGCCTGAGCGATTGCCTTTTGACCTCACCGTGAGAGACGGAGGATGAATGACGTTCCTGTGTCACATCTTCACCAGCTCCCAGATCAAGTCTCAGTCCATCCGTCTAATACCTTTGACCTTACAGATAATAACTTCACAGCGATTCCCTTCTCGCTACATCTTGTTAGCGCACAGCTAGTTAAACAGTTCTACTTCATTCTGACAGCAAGAGTTATGGTTTGCGGGTCTTGCCAAGGCTAAGAAACGGCTGTAACTCGACCGCCGTCTGATCCCTTTAATCTCAACCGCGTTTTATAAAGCACTGGTGAATTCACAAGATTAAGTAGATTTGGTTGGACTAGCAGGCTAATCTGACCAAATGAAGTCTGTCGACGGGAGAGACTCATTAGTAAACTCTTGCAGAGAGTGAGGATATATACTTGGGTTAGAGACAAGATGTATTATTAAATTTACATGTGAAAGCCAGTTCAAGTGTTTGCTTATTGTAATTCTACTTACAGCAACCAAAGTATTAATGTAAAATAGAAGCACCCCTTTTTTATTGTTAAATAAATAAATAGAAATACAAAATTAAATTGGGAAAATAAAAGATATTATTAAAGTACATTAGGTCTGGCCAAAAATAATTTAAAATACATTGGTTGACAATTCAACACTGATTTTTAAAAGTCATGGGCTGCATCCGAAACCACCTACAGTAGGTACTGCATTTGAATTTAAACGTGCTACCCGTTAGAAAAGTACGAAGTATGAATGTGAAAAGTATGAATGGAATTCGGATGTACTACATCCGCTATTTCGTCATGGTCACATGACCTACCTGCTTCAGTTGCGTCGCTTTACTTCCATTCATGAATTCTCTCGCTGGGCATTATGGGATAGCGCAGCGTGCATGGGATGCGCACTTCAGAATCTCGCCGGAAGTAGTAAGTCATCCGGATACTTCTCGCATACTGATTTTCGAATTCTATGAATTCGGACACACTACTCGGCTCGCATACTGATTTTAGCGTACTATATAGTATGAAAGTATGCAGTTTCGGACGCAGCCAGGTTTTCTATATTCCATAATCTTACTAATCTACACTACTACAGAATAAACAAACTTGTTTTGATGTGTGCTTATGGAAACACAAAATAGTAAGTGATGATATGGTATTTTTATTTTATTATTGTTGACAAATCTTTTGAAAGATTGATAATTATCATGAATTTGTATCTTGGAGCTGCTCTGTGATTGTTTTAATATGTCATCAAACAATTCTAGTTCTAAATGTGGCTGACAGCATTTCAGTCGTGATGGTCAGCTTTTACTCTGCTCTGAAACAACATAATTAAGCAGGAAATATTGTAATGTAGAAAACAAAATAAAATCTGCACTAAACAAATGTTGTTTGGATACTTAAAAGAACCCTTTTCATCTTTAACCCAACTTGTTAAACTGCTAATTACAATTATTTCACTTACACAGTTGAAGTCAGAATTATTAGCCTCCCCTGAATTATGAGCCACCCTGTTTATTTTTTTCCCAAATTTCTGTTTAATGGAGAGAAGATTTTTTTCAACACATTTCTAAGTTTTAATAACTCATCTCTAATAACTGATTTATTTTATCTTTGCCATGATGGCAGTAAATAATATTTGACTAGATATTTTTCAAGACACTTCTATACAGCTTAAAGTGACATTTAAAGGCTTAACTAGGTTAATTAGGTTAACTAGGCAGGTTAGGGTAATTAGGCAAGTTATTGTATAATGATGGCTTGTTCTGCAGACTCAAGGGGCTAATAGTTTTGACCTTAAAATGGTGTTGAAAAAATTAAAAACTGCTTTTATTCTAGCTAAAATAAAACAAAAAAAGACTTTCTCCAGAAGGAAAAATATTATCAGACATACTATGGAAATTTACTTGCTCCGTTAAACATCATTTGGGAAATATTTTAAAAAGAAAGAAAATTCAAAAAGGGGCTAATAATTCTGACTTCAACTGTATGTCAAAACGAATGAAATTGAAAAACTGGCATTATTTATACATAGGACAATTTCAAGACAATATTATTGTATCTACTTATTTTTCACTTTTTCATGCGTTCAGGAAAGATCTGTGTCAACTGAGATGAATTAATTTATTAACTTCACATGTGTGTTTATTTTCAAAGTGTAGGATTGTATGTGTTCCCCAGTTTGTACATGGGTTACCAGCAGCTGTGAGATTTTACTGTTACTTTTTTATACAATACACTAGGAACTAGTGTACTTTTCTTGACTTTTAAGTAAAACAAAATGAATATAGCAATAAATCGTTTTTATTCTTTTCTCCTTAACCTCTTACTGTTCCTATTGCCTATTGAATAAAAAAAAAAAACACACGTGTCAAGCCATGAGAATCGAACAGTGTTAAAAAAAACCGAGGTATGTATTGAACCATGAGCTAACTGTATTGTTGCATCCCTACTCTACATGGTATATATCTGCAGCCTCCACAAATGCAGGATAAAATACAACATCAACAGAAAGATCTGACGTTTCTCCTCTTATAACGTCAGCAAACAGACAATTTGACAATTATGGCATAATGAAACATGACTGACGGACTGTGAATTAAACTAAAACCCAGCGCAGATGCTGAGACAGAAGTAAGAGGGAGGGATGAGAGGGAGGAGAGGGAATACGAGGGCAGTGCGTTGTGGGAAATGTGCTGACCTACGGGACAATTACTGCAAGCTCAACCCTTCACCTGTGCCCTGCATGGCAATGAGGAGCTGCTCCGATCGATTGCGTCTATTAACATATCCTGCATCTTTCCAAACGCTTGTTAAAGACACAGCTACTCTCAGAGGGACAGTCGTGCTGGCCTCTTACTGAGGTGTCAAATGGAAATGGAAGCTAGATAAGGTTATACGAAAAGCAATGGCATCAACTGACCTTAAACGCTGTAGATCCAATGCCACCTAGACATTCAAGTGCTCAAATGGGAATAAACGTAAAACTACAATTTCTCTTAGAAAGATTTAGCTTAGCATGATAACTGTTATTACGGATAACTGATATTTAGATAGAGATTTGTTACTATCCCCATGAAATCTCCATTTACAACGTTTTACAAGAGCAAATTGTTAGTCTTAAATCTGACTTATATTCTGTGTTGAGTGATTGTGGTACCTCACATGCCTCGCATGCATTATCGCTGTGTTTATACTTGTGCGCTAATAGTCAGTAGCTATGTTTCCAATCGAAACTGGATTATCGCATAAAAGAAGTGCAAATAAAGCAGCGTTTCCATCCAACAAGTCAAAGCAAACAAAGTAATCACTTCCTGATTATCTGCCGCCAAATATCAACAGTAAAAACGTAACTTGCTGCGGTAGGAGAAGCTGCGTGAATCTTTTCATCATTTAATAAATTATTGCACCTCAGAAGACAATCCTGACAAGCATGTGTTGGTGTTTGAATGCGTGAGACGCGGAGCACAGACGTCTTGATTCTGGAGGTCATTAAGAATATAATAACACTAATAGTGAGATTAGGTTAAGACGTTTTAGAATGACAAAAACAACATTTCAGATGTTTTACAGTGTGCTCATCCTGCTGGATAGCCCATTCGCTAAAGCCTAGTTCACACTACAGGATTTTAAACATCAGCAGATCGCTGTGCCGTTCACACTACATGACTTGACTTTGTGTCTTTTAATCTCTGTGGTGTTCACACTACGCAACACTCTGTGAATGATCCACAAGAGGGGGGTCACACACTACATGATCTGACAACATCTCATTCCCCATCAGCTCATTCAAGCTACCAAACCACAGCCAATGAAATTTTGAGGTAGGAGTCGTCAGAAAAAGCTGAACACTATTGGCTGCTTGTGTGCTGATGACATCACTGACAGCGTTTCAAGCTTTGGAGAAAGCATTTAAAAACATCGTCAAATCAGCTGATTCATCAGCGGATTAATCACTCATCTGCAAGGTTCCAGTGGATAGATACACAGAGAGTTTTTAATTTTTGTAATTTTATAACTATTTGAAATAAAACTAACATATTTATAACATCCTGCCGTTTTCTAACTATCAGTGTATTTCTTTCTGACATTGTTTTTTTTTTTATTACAAAACAGTAAAGAACTGAGCATTTCTGCCTTAAATTACCATATTGGTTAAAATGACTGCATGCATGTCTGATACTTTTCACTGTGACTTTAAATATGTGTGCATTTTCTTGCCAAGCAACTTCCTGCTAACATAAACAAAACTTTCTGATGGCAAAAACATCAATTTACTTCAGATATCTTTCAAAACAGCATATTCTGTGCTGTTAAATAGCTCCTGTTTGAAAGTGAAAATGAAAGCAAAGACCTTTAAGTGTTTTAGTATCTTAACTACATATTTATAGGCTGTATTACCAAAAAAAGATGATATTTTTAGGGTAATGGTGTCATTAAATATGATGCCAGACATAAAGCTTAATTTTAATATCTCAATAATAGCTTTGAATGTAAATATGTTGTGACAGTATGGCGTTTTATATGAGAACGGTCAGAATGAGCAGTATGGTAATTCTAATAGTTACAGAATTCTAGTTCCATATGTTAATATATCCTACTCTCATGTCTGTGCTAACGCAGAATGAAGCGAGTGCGCCGATGCCCATTCTGACCAATCACAGATGTTTCTGCTGAGCTCCTGAACACACAGGCATTCAGCTCATGCTGATATGCTCTGTCATTGGCTGCAGCTCGTCACTACATCTGACCACACGTGGGGTTGAGTCGGCGGACTGCTCTGGAATATTTAGCATGCTAAATGTTGGATTTCCGTCTGCGAGGTGTCGGCGACGCGTCAGCGAGCCTCGTTGATGCGTTGTTCAGTAGTTCACACATAAAGAGCGGCGAGCGCCGTGCACCCGCAGATCACAGCCCGATCTGTCAGCAAGCTCGTTAACTTCCAAACCGGGCTCAAATCAGGCTTAAAATCCTCTAGTGTGAACTAGGCATAAGGGTGTCACGATCCTCCAAACCCTCGATTCGATTACATTTTTGATTCTAAAGTCATGGTTTGATTCGATTTTCGATTTAAAAAAGAAAAAAGCCATAGCATTATAAGACGTTTATGCAATATGATAATATCTGTGCACTGTGACAGTCATGAAGCTCTGTGTTGCTCTGAAGGTCCAGCAATCTGTAGTCAAGGCTACTAAATGTGCATTGCGAAGACCCTTCAAAAACTTTCTCCTTTACATTATTGTACATGGAGGGTATCACCATAGCTGGGAGATGCGTTCTACTTGGGATTTCGTAGCGCGGTTCTAGCACGCTAATTAAATGCCTAAAACATTTTTTTTTTAACCGAGTTTTCTACCAATGAATATAGTCGCATGTCCGCGGCTATAAGTACTCCTACCACGCTTGTAATTGCCTTTGTGTTGAGTTACCTGAAAATTTGATTCCAAATGAAGATGGGAGAGTAGTTTGTCATACATTTGTCGGTGTAACAGATAAATTATGTTTTTGTGGTGCCTGCGGAGATGCCCTGCCATGTTAGACATGCTGCTGGTGGAATAATTTGGTATACATATTGGGGTTGGGCGATGTCGACCAATTTGGCATCCTACGATGTCTAATATGAAACATTGCGATGGACGATGGCATTGTCGTCATAGGTGGCGATGAATTAATTATGAATAATTCATTCATAACGAATTTACTATTTGTAGCCTACAGTTTAAACTACCTGACCTGCATGGTCTTTGTTTTACCCATAACCACATCACACAGTAAATGAATAAAGAGAAGTTACACACATAATTACCACCTGTCAATCACTTTTTCCGCAAGATTCGTGATTCGTTGTCAACATAACTCACTGGAAATTTGAAATATGTCCACACCGGCGACTTCATTGAAAGATGAGAGGGTTTAAGTTCTGTCGACGGGTCTCCTGCGTCTGCAGTTCAACAAGCACTTCAACAAGCGTATTTTTTCCCGCTTGGTAAGCCAAGCTGACGTGCAATGGGGGCGTGGCAGCATCGAGGATTCCATTTTTTGATTCAATAATCGAAACGAAGCATGAATTTCGATCGATTTCGATTTAAAATCGAAATCATGACACCCTTACCATTCGCACACGTTTTTATCATCTCATGATCTCTTATAACAAAATCACATGACCTTTATTTAATGCTGGAGTTTGTTTGGTAAAAGTGTTTCCATCATAGTTTATGCGCATATTTTCTTTTCGAATAAAAAGTTTATCCTACTCAGTCATGCGCACGTTTTTTGCTGCTAATTTTACCTAATTATCCCAACGATTCCCTTATGATTATTCGTTCAGCGATTAATTTTTCTACCGTCCCTCATTGGAGTGAGGCTAATCTGCAGTGATTGGTCCAATAACCCGGTCTGTTGTAACTAACCTACTGCATGTACTGTAATGTTTCACTCGGATGTCACAAGCCTATACCGTCATACAATGTGCAATATCAGCTTTAAATATTATGTTATCATTCACTTAGAGCTGTTATTCACACTGCATTAAAGGTCATTTTTCAACAAACCAATAACTCATTAAAAAATTCTCATAATAGACTTTTACTGTAGAAAAACAAATGATGAAACTATATACTGTACATACTATGTGATGTTTTAAAGCAATGCAATCAATGGTTTAATTCATGACCCTGCAATGCAGCACATCACTGCAACTAAATGAGAAGAGAAAATGAGTAAAGGCTAAACCAATAGCCAGACTAATCTTTCAAAATGATTTAAGCCTACCTATTTAGGAAAATGCAAACACGTATTTACTGGCTCCTACCTTTAATTACAGTCTACAAGAAAGAGAGGGAGCTCAGATCAAGAGATGACGTAAGCTGAACCTCAACCAGTGTCCTCGTGAGCACAGCAGCTCTTTTCTATCAGTCGTGAGCTCAGATTCAGTCTCCGAATCACTGCGTTCATTCCCTCCTAACAAGCTCATCACACCACGTGGAAGGAAGTGGATTAGAAATTCCATCTGCCTCTTGTACAATCTATTTCTCTCTCCCTTGTTGAATGTTAAAAAAAAATGTTCAGGGCGTCCAACAGAGATGGCCAATTCCAAGTGTTCTGTAACTAATGCCACTTGCGTTCAAACAAGCCCACTGGAGATCTGTCAGATCTGCCGTTCGGGGCATTAGACAGTCACTCTCTGGAACAGCAGCCTGAATCATAGAAGGCTTCCCAACAACAGACCAAACAGGGGACGGCAATGCAACCAATGCAAATATCGTAAGACAATGTCCTTGAAAAATGATTCACATGAGCTGTTCGCTTGTCTTCCAGAAAGAGCATTACATAGCCTGAGGAGCATTTAAAGGGATAGTTCACAAAAAAAAGAACAGCAATAATAGTATTTTGTTGTTTTTTTTTGTCAGGGCAGCCAATGGCTCAGTTGTTAGGAATTCCCTCACAACAAGAAGATCGCTGGTTCAACTCCTGGCTGGGTCAAATGGCATGTCTGTGTGGAGTTTGCATGTTCTCCCTGTGTTGGTGTGGGTTTCCTTCGGGTGCTCCGGTTTCCCCCACGGTCCAAACACATGCACTACAGGTGAATTGAACAAACTAAATTGTCTGTAGTGCATGTGTGTGAAGGGGTGTGTATGGGTGTTTTACAGCACTGGGTTGCAACTGGAAGGGTATCCGCCATGTAAAACATGTGCTGGATAATTTGGCGGTACATTCCTCTGTAGTGACTAGAATAGCACCGATTGCAATATTTGGAATTTTAATATTAATATAAATCTTATTTATATTAATATTTTATTTAACAGACCAGTTTGTGTTTTGGCGCAGAAGCATAAATACGGACCTTGTTTTCAACATCACCTCAAATCTTCTTATTTTGTACATAACTGACCACCTGGATTTTGCCTACCCAAATTTAAAAGCTTTCCAAATCCACATGCAGAGGTGTAAATGCAAAAATTTGGTATCATTTTAAAGAAAACCCTTTGAATTTTCATAAAACATAATTGAAAGTGATTAAAATATCTGTATATGTTGTCTGTGTTATAATAAACACAAAAAAATTAAAATAAAAAAAGCCGCTGTTTGTATTTTTTTTTATAAACTCAGATTTGAAAGTGCACCTTTTAGGTTCTGTGTGGTCTAGTTTGCTGTAATTAAGTTTGGTGGTTCCTGCACATGTCTGTAGTCATAGGAAATAAGAAAAATGTCTCCACCATAATCTATGCAAAAGTTATTGCATTCCAGCTGATGAAAGGTGCTATACAAGCCACAGGGACCGATCATTGTTTTCATATTTCACTATTCTTTTGTTTGATCAAACATAATTCACTGTGTTTGGACCATGTTAAACAAATAAAAGGATTACTTATGCACATCACCTCAAAAACAGAGGAGAAATCGCCCTGAAGCGCACAGCATAAGGTAAGAGATGACAGCTGTCTGTGCTATCTGGGGCTGCTTATTGATCATAAATGTATTGTTTTCACTTCTGCGCCATTGAAACACTGCGACTCATTCGACAACTGTTTGATATGTGAATATAATTCAGTAAAAAGAATGCTAGAACTGTATGAGCACCGACAAGAGCTTTCATTTGAGCTATAACTTGTACATGTGTCATATGAAAAATATGAAAATGAACCGATGTAAAATACCCAGCTCGGGTATCCAAAATACTGTGTATTTAAGTGTAAATACGTTTTGTACAGTTGAATAAAACCCAAAGTGATGCATATGTGCATAAAATATAGATTCTACACTTTCGAACAACACCACTTAAGGGGGTCTGGTGCAATGCTAGCTTTGTAAATCTTAAAGCGAAAGTCGATGAAGTCACAGACCCGGGGACTTCATGTCTTAAGCATCTGATTTTTCCTCAGTGCTAATATTCTTTCATTTTCTCCATCTCACTCATGGCGAGATTTGGCGAGGGAATGTTTAGGAAAGTAAAACAGCCCTCACACAGTTTGCTTTAGTCTGCATCAAACATGCAAGAAAATATCAGGCTTTGCTAAAAGGCTGGTTATTTCACCAAAGATTAGGGTCAATAGTAGTAGCCTAGCCAATTCAACATTGACAACTATTATTGTCGTTTTACCGTATGTTTGAGATTTAACAATAATAATAATAAGCTAATCATATATATCTTTATTTTACAGTCACAGAATCGTGAGAAATCGTTGATTTTAAGCAAAAAAAAAAAAAATCGTGATTCACATTTTTGCCAGAATCGTGCAGCCCTAATCTACATGGTGAATCCAATCTCACATGAGCTAGCAGTGCTCCAAACTGCACCCTTACAAGGTTAGCATGCTACCTTAGAAGTTAGCTAGCTGTGTAGGCAGCAGACAGCAAAGTTGCGCACTCGGCTTTGGAACAGAGCTTTGGATTCATCCTGTTAACCACAACATTACTCATCCTTCAGTTCCTCCTGTCAGTCTAGGCATGCTGCCAGCCGGCTCCAGAGCGGGAGTGTACGGAAAGAAACTAACACAGGAATAACACAGCATCACGAGGGGGTACAAACAGTTTGTTGTCTTAACATAGACAGCTTCAAAAATTAATGAGCTGCAAAGAAAATACATGGAGTTATTTTAAACACACAGCTTCGGAAATCCCGCTTAAGGGGAAACACAATATCATCCTTCAGACAATGTTAAATATTCATAAACAAAAGTGTGCAGAACACCGGGCTAAAAAGCTCAGTGGGGGAAAGGTTTGCACTGTGCAAAGCAAAAGCCGGGTTGCAAGGATTTATGCCCATCTTTAGGCTGATCGGTGCCGTAAAAACGCTGATGCAACATACCCTGCACCATTTCGTCAGAATTTATAGGTGGTTTTCATCGGCCAGCCGAAAGACCAACAGAGGGGCCGCTTGATTCCAGTTGACAGTAAATCTTAGTTCATGGTTTCTTCTGAACTTTCGGATAAGTGAAAAAGCTTTTTAGAGAGATTTTAATACACTACAGCATGTCTGTTTCTAACTTTTACTGAACAAAGAAGAGCGCCACTTTGGATTAATATCTTTTATTTATCTTTGGTTTTCTAGCAACCAATATTCGAAGAAACATCCACACAACAAACTCTATGACTAAGCATGACAACTCTGCTTTAGCTGGCCCATTTTACAACAGAAAGAGAGGGAATTTTTTCCTTGATGAAGCAGCATTCTGAGGTTGTGTTTGTGTATGTTGAGATTTGTAGCACTGTAGCTACTTGAGCTAATTGGCCTTGAGAGCAGAAATGATGAAGCGATCCGCTGAGAAAGAGTTCTCTCATTTTCTAATTGACTAGTGTGTCTTGCACCAATCATTCTTTAATCAATATTCTTCTACTAACTTCCAGGCAAAATTAATCGGGAAAAAAGATATGGGTGATGCTAAGCTAATAATTAATGATTTAGACAAGCACATTTTTACATTTTCGGCCTGTCATGTTAACAATAACCGCTATTGAAATCATCTGTGCTGTGAGTGGTTGCAAACCGTTTCAATTGGACGGGCAAGATTTCTTTTAGTACTTTCACAATTTGTTGGTAAGGTGTTGATGAAGGTTGCTAGGAAGTTCCTCATTAGCCCAAGACAATTTGGCCCTGTTTACTCCTGATATTAAATGCATTTACTTAAAACTTATTGTAATTAGACAACATTAGGGGCCACAAGGGGGCAGGTAAATGTTGCAAACAGTTTCTGTATGTGTCTTTCTTTTAACACCTTACAAGATTGTGCCACTGCTGCATAAAGTATGCAGTATATATAACTTCTGTTGTGCTAGTTAAGTTCTGCTTTAAAATAGGAGCTAGATCTATTAAAAGGTGTTTGTATAACTAAATTTATTCCTAGTTCGTAGAGTGCCGAAAAGTGGGTAGTAGTGATGCGGGTAATAGTGGACCAGCGAAAAAAGCCGAAAATGGGAAGAGACACCCACAAATATTTGGATGTAGTGCAAGAGTACTGTTCAAAGTTTCAGTTAGAGGAGTCATCAGAGGAAAATCTGCTATCTTCTGGGAGAAACAAGATCGCTTATTTCCACGACTGCATCGCCTTGAGACGAGAATCTTGTTAATTCCTACATCAAGCGGTTAAAACGAACGCTCACTCAGTGTAGGTGGGTCAGCCAACACAATATGCAATGACCACCAGTGCAATATGGATCATGAGCTACAGTTTCACTTTAAACTTAACAAAAGGAGAGCTTCTTTGAAAATGATGTTTACAGTGTTAGAGTTTACGTTTAGCGGTCATTTGTGCTGAACTCGCAGTGAATGCAGCATACTGAGATTCAGGCCATTAAACAGCTGATCAACTTTCAGATCTCTCCGAAAATCATCGCCCTTATTGACGCCATTATTTGTAACTTTGGTTGGGTTTGCAAACGTGTGTACTTTTCATTGCATCTTCCTCAAACTTCAGTTGTTTGCATTTTCAGCTGTCATAAGAGCTCTGTCATCTGACAGCAGAGAGCCTTGAGTTATTAAGAGCTAATATGAACAAATACAGCAGCAGAGAAGAGCGATTCTGCATGTTTTCAGAAAAAATCTAAAAACCGGTCGCACAACAATCTTTATATGCAGTCGCACAAATGCCCCCAAATATATGCAACCAAAATGGCTGCAGTTTTGAGCCTTGTCTTACAATGGTATATGTGATGGCCAGTGTGGTGGCCACACATTGAGAGTGAGGCATACACACACACACACACACACACACGTTATACTTATTCATTTAAGATTATTTATTGGTCACAGTTCAGTTATTGTGTTTATACATTTTCGTTTCATTCATATCTGATTTAAATAAGACTCATACACTTTCAGTTTCTCATTACCTTTCTTTATTTTCCACAGTACATTTATTACTATTTTGGGTGCACACAAAATCGGTTATCTGTACTGTATGTTTTGTTAATTTAGTTTTCTTTTGAGTTTAAGTTACCGTGCTGCAGTGCCGACGAGGAACAGAGTTTCCGGGTGTGGTCCGCCCAAGTAAAGGTCCGACGTGCCGCGAGATGCCGTCTTTTGGTTCCGCCTGCCGATACCATTGGCTTAATGGCTTGGAGGGAGAGCTCATGTTTAGTTTAGGTTCAATAATGATTTGCAATGTTTGTTTATTCAGATTTATATTTAGTTTTGCCTTATTTATAATTTATTTAACTTTATATTTAGATTTGTATTTAGATGTTTGGCTTAGTTTATTGTATTTGTAAATTGTATGTTTTTGTCTCCCCCTTCTTGTTTAATGTGGACTAGTCCCTGTGCTATAAATGTGGTCTGTCTTGTCATTTCATGGAGTTCTGTTTTTGGTTTAGACATGATTTGTTTGGTTTGAACTTAGTTTGTTTTCCTTGTTTAGTTTTTTGTTCTTTCAATTGATTTAATTATTTAATTAATTTATTTTTGAACTTTTTGTGAACCTTTTTGACTTTATTAAAAATAATTATTTTTGAAAATCTTCTTTTTTGTATGCCCCTTACTGTACGTGCTGGCTCGGTCCCTCACAAGTGGTGTCAGAAGTGGGATTTGCCAGTAGGGGGCATAGTTTTTTTCTTTGGTGAACTTTCTGGGCCATGAACCGAGGAGGACGAAGAGGAGCCCCAAAGGCTGTTTCAGTGGAGCAACTGGATGTAGTTGCACAAGAGCTGGGGGATGAAGAATTACAGGAGGTGAGAGAATTTGATGTGGAGACTGAATGCACTGAACCAACAATAGCTGACTTGACAGGCTTGTTTAGAGCTCACATGGCAAAAATGGAGGCTCAGGAAGCACAAAGGATGGCAGAGCTGGCCCAGCAGGAACGCCGATTCAAAGCTCTCCATCATCAGTTTGGCCTGTTGCAGCTGGAGGTGCAGGCCCGCACAACTCCTGTTCCAAATACATTGGTAACATCTCATGATGATTTGGATCACCCGGATGAGGGTGCTGGTCCAAGTAGGCCATTATCTCAGTCAAGTACCTGTCGGAGAGAGGGAGCTGAAGCCCGTGATACAGGTCAGTGCCCACTCAAAGAGCCTAAATTGGAAAAGTTGTCTGATGGTGATGATGTTGAGCATTTCCTAATTACTTTTGAGAGAATGGCAGCAGTTTGCCGATGGCCAAAAGAGGAGTGGGTATTTCATCTGATTCCCCTTCTGACGGGTAAGGCCCGGGCTGCTTATGTTCACATGGATATTGATGAATCTTTGAATTATGATGAACTTAAATCTGCAGTATTAAGGAAATATGACATCAGTCGAGAAACCTACAGGCAGAGGTTTCGGTCTCTTGAAGTAGAACACCTTGAAAGCCCTAAAGAACTATATGTGAGGTTAAAAGAACTGTATGGGAAATGGATGCAGCCAAAAAGTAAGTCTATTGAAGAAGTTGGTGAAGTGATCATTCTTGAACAATACTTGAGAATGTTGTCTCCAGAGCTACAGGTGTGGGTACGAGAACATGATCCACAGTCGGCTTCACAAGCGGCAACACTGGCAGATGTGTTTGTGGCAGCACGTCAGAGAAATCAGTCCTGGTGGTGGAAATCCAGCCGAGATGACCGGAGAGCAAATCCTCCCCAGCAGTCTATGAGAAACTTCCCTGGTGCTGGTAAGCCTCCTGGAGGAGGGCCTGCATTTGTCAATGCTCCTAAGAATTATAGGAAAATGCCAATATGTTACCTATGTAATCAAGAAGGTCATACCAAGCCCATGTGCCCTAGAAATGTAATCAAGAATACTCACCTGTGTTATGTGCCCAGGCATCTTGCAAAGCCAGCCCCTAAAGCTGAACGCTCACCAGCAAGCACCACTGTTGCGATTAATGGGAAGGAAATGATTGCTTTGGTTGATACCGGGAGTGATCAGACTTTGGTACACATGAAGTGCATTTCTCCAGCCCTCCTTCGCTATACCAACCTGAAGGCTGTCCGCTGTGTGCATGGTGACGAAAAGCTGCTACCCACCGCAGAGGTCTATCTGAAGGTGAGAGGTCAGACTTACTTCTTGGAGGTCGGTGTAGCTGACAACCTACCTTTCCCTGTAGTCTTGGGGCATGACCTGCCAGTACTGTGGGACTTATTGCAGCCACCATCCACCTGTAACATGGTTGTTACTCGAGCCCAGAGCCATAAGAGAGACGAAAGTAAAGAGTTGCTTGCTACGCTACCATTCTTTGATGCAGAAATCGATGGCTCAACTAAACCTAGGAAATCCAGACGACAGAAACGGTTTGAGAAAATCCAATATAATGCTTCCGTAATGCCAGTTGATAAGTTTGCTGAATTCTCACCCAAATTTAAGCTGCCGGTCAACATTGTGCAGATGCAACAAGAGGATGCCAGTCTTGTTCCTTATCTGGAGAGAGCAAAGCAGGAGGATGGAAAAACTGTTGATGGAGAGACAAAGGAAAGATTTTGTATGTACCAGGGTCTACTATATCGTCAGATGGGACAAGTGACACAACTGGTGGTACCACAGTGTGTCCGTGAAGTTATCCTTACTCTGGGTCACTCGATTCCTTGGGCTGGCCACCTGGGGAAACGTAAAACCATCGCCCGGATCAGAAAACACTTCTATTGGCCTGGTCTGAACTCAGAAGTAGCCCAGTACTGTAAAACCTGCTCTGAATGTCAAAAAGTGTCCTCTGACTGCCCAAGGCGGGTCCCTCTCCAACCACTGCCACTCATAGGCACTCCATTCGAAAGACTGGGAATGGACATAGTTGGACCAGTGGAGAAAAGTCGTTCGGGTAACCGATTTATGCTTGTAGTGACTGACTATGCCACTAGGTATCCTGAAGTGTTTCCCTTAAGGTCAGTTAAGGCCAAGTACGTGGCTACCTGTCTAGTGCAACTGTTCTCCAGAGTTGGCTTTCCAAGTGAAATTTTAACCGATCAAGGGACTAATTTTATGTCGAATCTTCTGAAGCAGGTCTATAGGTTGCTGGGCATCAAGAGTTTGAGAACCACTCCTTATCATCCCCAGACAGATGGGTTAACCGAAAGATTTAACCAGACGTTAAAGCAGATGCTACGCAAGTTTGTTGGTGAGTCTGGCACTGATTGGGATCAATGGCTCCCATATCTTCTGTTTGCCTACAGGGAAGTGCCACAAGCCTCCACTGGATTTTCCCCGTTTGAGTTGCTTTATGGTCATGAAGTCAAAGGTCCCTTAGCATTACTCCGAGAAGTTTGGGAGGGAAACCCACAGAGAAATGATGAAACTAATGTGGCATCCTATGTGATTCAGATGAGGGAACGTTTGCAAAAGATGTCTGCACTAGCTCAGTCTCATTTGGCAGAAGCTCAAACACGCCAGAAAACCTGGTACGATCAATCTGCTCGGGAGCGGCAGTTTAAGCCCGGTCAGAAGGTACTCGTGATGTTGCCCAGTCATGAAAGTAAGCTGCTTGCAAAATGGCAGGGGCCGTATGAAATTAAAAGGAAACTAGGTCCTACCACCTATGAAGTTGCTCTATTTGACCATGCTCATTCTACACGTACTCTGCATATAAATTTGCTTAAAGAATGGTTTCCTCGTCCTCCTGAATCTAGCCACAGCTTGATGATCCGGCAAGTCAAAGAGGAGGATGATTCTGAAGTATTTCTGCCTCAGTCAGCTCTAGGAGATGTGGATCTGAGTCACCTGTCCTCACAGCAACAGCATGAGGTGAGAGAAATTTGTTTACCAGAAGTCTTCTCAGAATACCCTGGCTTTACCACCTTGATTGAACATAATATTGAGTTGAAACCCGATGCTGTAGTTCGAAGAATGAGTTACAGGGTCCCTGAACGTCTCCAAGAAGCGCTGAAAGAGGAGGTGGATCTGATGCTGAGGCTGGGAATTATAGAGCCCTCTAAAAGCGAGTGGTGCCACCCTGTGGTCCTTGTTCCGAAAAAGGATGGGTCAATAAGGTTTTGTATAGACTTTCGTTACCTCAACTCCGTGACCAAGTTTGATGCTTACCCTACTCCACGAATCAGTGATCTCACTGATCGACTGGGCACCTCAAAGTTTCTAACCACCATTGATCTTTCAAAAGGTTATTGGCAGATTCCGTTGACACCACAGTCCAGAGAACTCACTGCGTTTAAAACACCCTGGGGCCTATTCCATTTTAAGGTTCTAGCCTTTGGACTGCATGGGGCACCGGCCAGCTTCCAAAGACTAATGGACCAGGTACTGCGAGGACTACCATTTACAGCTGCTTATCTGGATGATATTGTGGTGTACAGTGACACATGGCAGCAACATCTGCAGCATCTCCAGGAAGTTCTGCAACGCCTTCAGGCAGCCGGCCTGACAGTTAACCCCCAAAAGTGTACCATTGCAAAGGCAGAGACAGAGTACTTGGGGTTTGTTATCGGTAAAGGGGTGCTCCGACCCCAGGTGGAGAAGGTACGGGCCATTGAAAGGTGTCCACAGCCACAAACTCGTAAGGAGTTAAGGTCCTTTTTGGGTATGGCTGGGTTTTATCACAGATTTATTCCCAACTTTTCTGGGCGGGCTGCAGTATTGACTGACATGGTTGGTTCAAGGAGTCCCAATCAGCTGAAGTGGACCCAAGAAACTGTTGCAGCTTTCCAAGATCTCAGAAAGGCCTTGAGTAAAGATTCTGTCTTGCATAACCCTGATTTCCACCAACCCTTTGTTTTGCAAACTGATGCTTCAGATCGAGGCCTGGGAGCTGTATTGCTACAGGGCAGCCCTGACACTCGACGCCCCGTGGCCTTCTTGAGTCGAAAGCTCGTCCCCAGGGAAGTTCGCTATTCCATTGTGGAAAAGGAATGCTTGGCTGTGAAGTGGGCATTGGACTCTTTAAAGTATTATCTGCTAGGCCGGGAGTTTATACTGGAGACTGATCATAAAGCTCTACAATGGCTTCAAGAAATGAAAGATACCAACAGTCGTATTACCCGCTGGTACCTGGCCATGCAGCCCTTCCGGTTTATTATCAGACATGTCCCTGGCAAAGAAAACCTTACGGCTGACTACTTGTCCCGATGTGCCAGTGACATTCCCGAAGGGAGGGAGTATGTGATGGCCAGTGTGGTGGCCACACATTGAGAGTGAGGCATACACACACACACACACACACACACACACACACGTTATACTTATTCATTTAAGATTATTTATTGGTCACAGTTCAGTTATTGTGTTTATACATTTTCGTTTCATTCATATCTGATTTAAATAAGACTCATACACTTTCAGTTTCTCATTACCTTTCTTTATTTTCCACAGTACATTTATTACTATTTTGGGTGCACACAAAATCGGTTATCTGTACTGTATGTTTTGTTAATTTAGTTTTCTTTTGAGTTTAAGTTACCGTGCTGCAGTGCCGACGAGGAACAGAGTTTCCGGGTGTGGTCCGCCCAAGTAAAGGTCCGACGTGCCGCGAGATGCCGTCTTTTGGTTCCGCCTGCCGATACCATTGGCTTAATGGCTTGGAGGGAGAGCTCATGTTTAGTTTAGGTTCAATAATGATTTGCAATGTTTGTTTATTCAGATTTATATTTAGTTTTGCCTTATTTATAATTTATTTAACTTTATATTTAGATTTGTATTTAGATGTTTGGCTTAGTTTATTGTATTTGTAAATTGTATGTTTTTGTCTCCCCCTTCTTGTTTAATGTGGACTAGTCCCTGTGCTATAAATGTGGTCTGTCTTGTCATTTCATGGAGTTCTGTTTTTGGTTTAGACATGATTTGTTTGGTTTGAACTCAGTTTGTTTTCCTTGTTTAGTTTTTTGTTCTTTCAATTGATTTAATTATTTAATTAATTTATTTTTGAACTTTTTGTGAACCTTTTTGACTTTATTAAAAATAATTATTTTTGAAAATCTTCTTTTTTGTATGCCCCTTACTGTACGTGCTGGCTCGGTCCCTCACAGTATAAGAAACTATAAAAAAAGATTTAGTTGTAGGAACTAAGAAAAATGAATTCAATCTAATGGAGTCTACAAATATACAATATAAAATATAAATTTATACACAATAAAACTAAACAAAATACTGAACACATGATTATTATAGGACGTGTTATAAGTGAACCAAAACAAGATACTTTGTGGAGTTACACCAAAGCAAAACTATACAGCATACAGGTGGAAACTTTTAACGGTTACATAACTTTAAAGTTGACTTGTTGAACCAAATCAAATACTAATGTCATACTATACACTGTAAAACCCAAAAAGTGAAGGTAATTCAAACCATTTGAGGAAACAGATTGCAACAAACCATTTAAGTTCAAAAACTAATCCTAATGAGTACTGTGAACTTAATTCATTCGAGTAAACAAAGCATTTTGAGCATAATAAACCCCTGTAATTGAAGAGAACTCAAACCAATTAGTTAAGGCAAATTAAACTGTTTGAGGAAACCGATTGCTACAAACCATTTGAGTTAAACTAAACTATATGAGTACTGTGAACTTACTCCATTTAGGTTGAAGTAATGAGGTTTTTAATTAACTTAATACCTTCAACACTGAGTTCAAAACTCTTTTTAAATTAGTAGAATTAACTTTCGGTACATTTTGAGTTAAATCCACTCATTTCATTTGATAAAGTTGACTCCTGGGTTGTAAAGTGTACTGTTACGGCTGTTGCCTGCTTGTGTTTGTGCTTGCGTGTGTGTCATGATGTCACTCTCTGTTTGTTTCCTAGAGTCCGCCTTTGCTCCACAAGTTGCGCTTGTTGCAAATTGGCTATAAATATGGACCAACATTGAGCGGAGGAAGAGGAGACTTCACAGCCAGCCATCAAGCTTCTTTTATTTTCTTTTATGTACTGTTTTGTTTTCCTTTAGTCTTACTTTGATCTGATTTGTTAATTGCTGGGTTGTTTAGCCTTACGTTAGTGTTTATATTTGTTGGAGAACGTGATTTTTTGATTCTTTATTCATTCTTACTTAGTTGTGACATGATTTGTTTGATTGTTTTGGTTGTAATAAATTTGTTAATTTAGACAGCTTAGTTCATGTGTACTCCTCATGTTGCGTTCCCCTCATAGATTCATTATTTTGTGTTGATAAAAAAAAAGGGGGTTCATAACATGTACATTTAAATAAACTGCTAGTCTAACGCTCTCCTCCTTCGCTGCAATTAGCATGTAACTGAAGGTTCACGGACAAGACTGTCCTTTCAAATAGCGTTACAAATTGCTCTGGATAAATCAAAACATGCTACATCAGAACTGGCTTCTGCTTGTAAAGTCCCATCCCATTTCTCACTAAAACAATTGGCAAGTACGTAATGAGCACAGTCAACCATCACTCCCCATTACTCCAAGTACTGTCAAAAATAAAACATGTCATGAGTTTCAGGATGCCTACAGGCTGCAATCAAACCCTGGTGTCATACGTGTCATAAAAGGATTCCTGGGTGATGGGAATCATTGTAACGACTGTCCTGATGCTGCTGTATAACGTATGAGAGCCCAGAGGGCTACAGATTCATTTTGACAGATTTCCTCAATCAAGAGATTCCCACGCTAAAGATAAAACTTCATTGCATCATTTATCAAGCCTCTCAAGTAGCGAAGTGCTCGTCTGAGGAAAGTCATGATGGCAAGGTTATGAAACTAGCCATACCTAGAAGATGACACAAATTTGAATTGCAAGTAAGGTGTTTTAGAGCATTGTCTTAGGCCCTATTTTTTAGTTTTGAAACAGCATTTTAGAATGAAAACAATCCGCCTCCACACTAGCGTTTCATCCAGCATTTCTGAACAACTCTCTGTCTACATTACACAGCTGAAAACGCACATCATGTGACCACACACACACTCTGACATGCACTGCAGCATGCTTTGAGCACATCTATCCATATAAGAGCTGTGCACGTTGGACTGTTGATTAAGGATCTTCTGCTGGATCTCATCTTCGTATATTTGTTAAACATGATATTTAATTCATCTTGTCTCTATCTAATGACATATTCCCCGACTTGGGTCTTTTGAATCTATTACTTGTTCTCAGGTAATGTGTTTTGGCTGATACCTTCATATATTAATAAATGTAACGGTGGACACTGATTCTGCACATTTGACTGACTGCTTGGCTTTAATTCCTATAAAGTATAAACTTATTATACATTATACTTTTATAATTAGTTATTAAAACTAATATTCAGTGAAAGAGAGGGTGTGTTTCATATTTTCACTAAAAATGAAAGGAGCCAGTTTGGTTATAAGGCTACGTTTTGTTATAAGTATGCATGAAGATGATGGTAAATAAATATGCAGCTACACAACACCTCAACATATTTAGTATTTGTTAAGTTGCTAATATTAAAATGAAAATAGTCAGTTCCATATGTCATGTATTAATTTTATTGTTGAGAAAGTGAAACAACGTAGCCAGTGTGATGTGAATGAGGTTATAAAGTACACTGTTCCCTTTGCAAATGTACTCGATGTGTCCTCGGGAATTTGTTTTCCATATCAAACTTGCGAAGTCTGAACTTACAAGGAGAGGATGCAAGACTGAACTGTGTGTAGGCTACTTAAAATAGAGAAAAAAAAGCTCATATCAAATAGGTGAATGTCTGCAACTCCGTCTCCATTTTCCTCCATCTACACTGACACAGAGCAGCAGCATTTTAGAATGAAAACGGCCTCCCGAGCAGTTCCAAAACGCTCCATTTTCTGCACTCGAAAACTCTAGCATTGTGTGGACAGATGGCATAACTGTAGCAAAACCTGTGCATTTTAAACTAAAACATATTAGCGTAAACAGGGCCTTAGTAAACACTAAAGTAGAGATCTGCGCCGGACTAAATTTTGAATCCCGCTCCCGCCAGGTTTTAAGCTCGAACCCGACCGCTACCGCTTATATTTAGCATTTGTTGTCCCGCTGCCCACGCCGTTTCCTACCCGCCAAACAAAACAAGAAAACCGAAAACCACCCAGCTATACAGAGTCCAGACAGCTTATAACAAGCTGTCTGTATAAACACACACACACACACACACACACACACACACACAAGCACCAAGCAAGTGACAACACACATAGGCATCACGCTCTGTCTCTCATTCATACGCACACGCACGATTCCGATTTATTCGGAAATGAATTGCTGGGCTGCAGAAATCTGGTCGGGTTCTGCGGCTCCTGTAGTACAGCCATGGGAATGCAGACCTCTACACTAAAGTGTAGTGTACAAGTCAACCGCTTATTATACAAATGAATGCTTTGTTTCAAATTAAGTAATTGTCCAAACCTGCACCTGGAGGGCTGATACCATAAGGTTAAGTGCAGTTTTAACTACACCTGCCTGGAAATTTCTAAAGTTGCTTGAAGACTTTGGTTAGCCAGACTGTGCATTTTCTTTTTTTAAGTCTAGAGCTAACCGAGCAAGAAAGTGGTCCTTCAGGAACAGGATTGGACATATCAGAAGAACAAAAAAACTGTCTCCTATACAATTTCAGCAGCTGAAATATCCAACCAAAAAGGGCATAGATGGTTGCTTTTAAACCACACAGGGGGTTTCTACGAGAAATCTTACACTAACCTATTTCCTCCAAGGATGTTGTAAGTAATGGTCCAAGTTTCTCTGGATAAATGTATCCACTGTTTGCACATCATCATGCTAAATATTGCATTCCCAGAAATACCAGCACACTCACCCACGCACTGGTCAATCAAATCTTCATACTGCAGAAACAATCTTGCCCTTGACTGGCAGCCAATGCAATATACTGTTGGAGGTCTGGAAGCACGGGCAGCTATGGACCCTCTCACAGATGGATCGGACAGCTGAACACAGCCGTAACGAGTGGCCAGGGCCAAACTATTCCAACAGGAAGTTACCCAAGCCATTTCTAATTAATGATACAGAACTGGTTTTAAGGGGGTGGAAGAGGTTATCAATTCTGACAGAGGTGGAAAAAGTCAATTATAGGAAGATGCACAGATGGTGTACCTATCTGTGCTTTTCAAGTAACGACAACTGGACAGGGCCGATCCGACAGGGAGGACAATAAAACTCAGGTCTAGGATAATTGGCTTGCAAGCTGCATGCAAAGAATCCATGCGCCAGGTCTTCTAATAGCCAGGCTCTAGAGACTTCTTCTGAGGTAATGCTCATACCTGAGATACCCCATTAAAACTGAAGAAGATATCTGCATCATTAGAGTGGAAATGTGATGGTTGTGTTAGTGATTCGCTGCTCATCACCAAGCCGCCTGCTTGTCCTGTATAACTGAGGCATCGTGAATAGCTAGTGTCAAGCTTGTCCTAACTGTTAAGAGTCATTAATATGCTAGCGTGAACTGAGAGGCAGGGAATCTGGATATGCAGCACATTATCCCTCACCACAGGAGAGTGAAGTTGTGAGAGCGAAACAGAGGGAGTAAGAGGGAGGAACTAAAAATAACCTTCTTGTTGTCGCCATCGGGTTCAGATGCAGGGAACTAGCGAGGCTACGATACAGATGACATAAAACGTGACATTCAGGGGAGGCGTTCAGCTGGATTAGTTCGGCTCACAGTGTTGACAATAAAATATTTATTCCTACATAGTTGTGCAAGTGTTTGTGCAGGTCTGAGATGAGATGGAGCTAATCCAGAACTGAACAGTGGTATCACACTGAGACCAAATTAGATACTACTGTATGCTGGCCAGTCAAGAAAGAGGAGCTTTGATTCAGAAAGTTGGAGAGAAATGACCTATTTTCCCTCTCTGTGCTACAAAAAGAAAACAGCAGTCAGGATACAAGAAAGAATTGCACAATAATTTGGAATTACATCAGTATCAGTTAATATGACCATTCACTTATAGGTTTTCACTATTTTTTTAATAGAGGTGTGAACCTATACTGGTCTCACGGTTCGGTTACGATTATCAAGCCTTCAATTCGGTTCAATTCGATATCTCAGAGCATCACAGTGCATTGACGATGCTTTCCATATACTGTGTTATATTTTAGGGGGGAGGCTATAACAAGCTGTCTGTATAAACACACAGAACCACACGGTCTCTCATTCAAACACATACACAAACATAGACAGCACCAAAGAAACAAACACACACACACACACACACACACTTAAGCCCTCGCAACATGGAGAGCTCGCACTGAGTGGAGCAGAAAAAAAAATAAAATAAAAAAAATAAAAAAATAAGCACTTTTCCGACGGTCCCTTACTGAGAGTTCCTCTCAGCGCGAGCTCTCCCGGCTAAACACATATTGCGAGGGCTTAAACGGAGCAGTGCTCGTAATGTTGAGCGAAAAAAAAGAAAGACAGCTGTGAAACATAACCAGCTTTGTCTTTTTGTAGGAAACACACTTTAGATCTTTTTAGGGTAAGAGGTTTTTGAGTTATTGCCGTCTATAACTGAATGTGTGTCAGGAATATCGAAAACAAAACCAACTGAACCGCGCTCATTTCTGGCGCCCCCCTGGATATACAGCACCCTTAGCATTTGCCTATGGTGCCTATGCCACGAGCCGGCCCTGCGTTGCCTGAGTGTTGTAAATACTCGCGCTCACCTCCCTCACGACAGAGCGCATAGGAGATAAATGACGTCAGTACATAATAACCGGTTATGATTATTACTGAACCGATACCTTATTGTCCGCGTCGGCATCGCGGTGCACCAAAGAAACAATTAATTTTGACACCCCTATTTTTTAAGTCTGCAAATGTTTGTTTTTGTCCATTTTTGGTGGGATTTAACATTATTTATATTGACTTCCAATAAGAATAGCAAACAGTTGACATCAGCAGGTTACTGGCTACTATAAAATGAACTGAAGCTGTTTTCTACAATATATTATTTTACATGTATCCACCACATGGTGTAACTAACAAGCAGAAACATAGAGGGAAATTACATCAGAGCACTGCAGACCATCATGACCAGTGCTGGAGAAAGTTATTTTTACAAGTAAAGCCTGGTTTATACTTCTGCGTCAAGTGATCGGCATGACCTACGGAGCATGCAACGTGCATAGCTGTGCCTTCATACTTCTGCACCCTGTTGCTGTTGCTTTGCAGTAACACTTCCGAAATGCCAGTGAGGTGTTAATGTTCCTTTGTGTCGAGTTTCTTCACTGGTGTTTTGTTTTTTCTGAACACTTCCTTAAATGTACAAGTGGCTAAAACTCGCTCATTTTGAGGCAGGAACCGGCAGATGTGCAACAACTATAACCATGAGGTATACACAAAACAAAACTGTCCATCCGGAGCTCCTTCACGGGACTCCACACTTGTAAACACTCGCTCCCTCGAGCTTGCTCGGCTCTCGGTCCCGCCCACACTCGTCGTTAGTGCTACGAAGCAGACTAATCACAGAGCTTGCACTATGTGTCGTTGGGACATGTAGTTACATTTTTTAAGAGGTGTGCGTAGGTCACGCCGTAGTACACGTGTGCGCTTGGCACAGAAGTATAAATCAGCATTACAATATTGAGTAACTCCCAAAAAAAGTAGCTAATTATGTTACTTAGTAACTTCTTATGGAAAGTAATGCATTATATTACTTTGAGTTACTTTTGTGTTACATTTCCTTACTTGGCTGAGGTTTGATCTCTTCACGTCATTGAGTGTGCGATTCAACCTGACTAAGGTCATTTGTATAGTTTGTAAAAGCCAATTAAGAAGGTAAAATGTAACTCATAGGCATGAGTTGGTATAAAATTCTGACAGTATGATAACCTTGGATAAAAATATCACAGTTTTACGGTATCAAGATTACTATAAAATATATTCTTTTTAAACGTCTGTTAAAAAAACAACTACTTTTTACAAAATATATTTTATTTTGAGAAACATTTTAAATATTTTGGAGCAGTAAACATGTCAGGCTAAATAATCATGTGAATCAGTGGCTTCTGCTTACTTCTTTTATTTCAAAAACAGATTTTTTTATAAATTAAAACGTCATCTTTGGATATCTTTTGTGCTGGAGATACTGTTGTTCTTAAAAACTAAAAAAAAAAAAATGTTAAAAAAGGAAAAAAAACAGTGCACATACCTTAAAAACGGTATTGCAAAAAACTTTGACGGTTTTAAAACTTTGACTTTTCCAATCCACGGTATACATTGAAAACGGTTATCATCCCATGCTTAAACTCGCATTACACTTTTTTTTAAAACTAACTCAAATACTATGACTTCTTTTTAAAAGTAATGCATTACTTGTTACTTTGCTAAAGTAATGATATTACGTAACGTTACACGTTACCCCCAACACTGCTTACGACTGTACAAGGGTATTATCAGTTCTCATAAAATAATAAGGCTAATCAACTGTGACCAGCATAACTGGAAACACCGTTTTTGAAAACTAAATCAACTCAGTTTTGATTTCAAATCAGGATCAGTGACTGGCAACCCACTTTTTTAAAGTAACAAACAAACAGGGGTTAAGTGTTACCTCAGCAAGACAGGGCAAGAAGCTGCATAGGACAGAGCAAACAAATGCTCCCAGAGAACATTGCGTATGTTGACTGGAAGCCAAAAGAAGATGAGGAGGGTGGCTAAACATCCCAATGTCTGTCTGAAACACACACACACATGCATAACCATTGAATCCGGCACTGTCCTCAGCACGTAGGAATTGATGACTTCAGAAATGGAGAAAGATGGATCTCAAAGTGCTGACGATGGCTAAAAGCCCCAATCCAGGAGCATGTGATCCTGCTCTTCAAACCAAGAAGCAGGAAAGCTCACAGTAAGGGGAGGTGGTCCCCAGAGGACGAAGCGACATCCTGCACATACGCACTACAGCAACGTCATCGGCACTGCAGATTTACGCCGCTAAAGGCACAGCGATTACTGCAGCCAAATGAAAACTAATCGCTAACGGTTCGCGCAACTGTTGAAGCACTTGTTGTACTCAGCAGAACTGGTGAGAAACTAAAACACGCCACTGCTGAAGGGTCTGATTTGTTGCATTTCAGACACAAACTTGGATCCAAACAAGAAATTCAACCGCTGAGAAGAAATGTTACTTACAGCTGTTAGATCACCTCAGAAGAACCAGAAGCATGTCTGTAACCTTCGTCAGTCACATGTGTTGTACAAAAGCAGGGTCCTGCAGACCCGTGTGCACTCCGGCAAGGCTCCAGCCCCTCATACTGAAGCTGCCTGATCACAGCGAGATCCCCGATTCAATCGGCACGCGGCGGGGGAGGGAGGAAGATAGTGCAGAGAGAAGGGGGAAGGGAGGGAGAGAGAGGTACAAACAAAAAAAGAGAGTCCCAAGCCTGCCCTGATGCATGAAGCGGTGCCCGGCCAGCCAAGAACAGCAAGTTAATGCTCAATCACTTTGGAAAACAGATGAGCTGCGTCCACAGACTGCATTGATTTCCCGAGCAGCTCGGACGCTTTTTAAAAAGTACTCCTCACACTTCCAGTAAAGTTGCGTCAGTCTGTCTGAATCGTCTTTTATTCTTGCTTTACTTCGCTGAGGTAAATCCCCAATGTTGGCTGGAGTACTGTAAGAGTGAGTGTACGGAGCTGCAGCAGTGCTTCGCTGTACAACTGCTCTGCTCAGTAGGAGCACAGATCCATCTGCAGTAGAAAGTGCTGTATCGGTCTTAACCCTTTCAGCGCCACAAAGGGGGACAACAATCCAAATTCCCTCTAGTACTCTGTCGGCTATGAAGGCTGCAGGTAAATGTCATCGTCAAGGCAGAGCATGGAAATGCATTGCTGGAGGTCTTCATTATACAACTGGCTTCTTTGAGGGCAGGTGCTGGTATGCTTTCGAGATGGTGGTTTAAGATAGAAATGTTTATGCTTTGGGGTAATTATCAGAATTAGAGTCTTAATGAGCTTTATTGCAAACACACATGCTTAGTGAATACAGGAGCTCAGGATACATATGTATATACAGTTGAAGTCAGAATTATTAACTCACAACTCACTCCCATTGCTCTCCAGGTACGTCCTGCGCAATTCACCCCAACCGCTCTTCAGGTACGTCGCGCGCAACTCACTCCCACCGCTCTTTAGGTATGTCGCGCGCAACTCACTCCCACCACTCTTTAGGTATGTCGCGCGCAACTCACCTCCACCGCTCTTAAGGTATGTCTAGCGCACACGCCCCAACTAAGATACTTCGCGCATACACACACACACACACACACACACACACACACACACACACACACACACACACACACACACACACACACACACACACACACACACACACACACACACACACACACACACACACACACACACACACACACACACACACACACACACACACACACACACACACACACACACACACACTCTCTGCTCTTCAGGCACTCACTCCCGCAACCTCGCGCAATCAACTCCGTATCCCCTGGAGATGACTTTTCCCAACTTAGGCTGTCTGACAAAGTCATGTGGTGGTCAAAACTCTTCAATGATTGAATTCATAAAATGCACAAAATTGGCGCTTGGAGTTTTTCCTGCTATTTATCCTTGCTATATTTGGAATATTTGCTATATTTTGATTAAAAAATACAATTAAAATACAATTAAAACAAATATCAATAATAGTTTGGAAGAATCCACTTTACCAACAAAAAAAAATTAATCAAACAATGTTTCAGAGAATCTTTCATATCTTAAGTTTAAAATATTTAATATTTGGTTTTATTTTCTATAGATATAACTTGTATTTCTAAAAAAAAAAATCCTGCTTATTATATCTCATAGTTTAGATTCTTGTTAATTTTATGAGCCTTTTTAAGGTCACGGGTAATTGTATGATAATTTCCCTGCCTCGGACTGTGTGTGACTGTGTATGTGACAAATAAAACCGGAATTTGAAATTGAGCAAGTAAGTCTTTAGGAAGTGGCATGATTTTCGAAAGGCATGTAAATCCCGAGACTCAACTAGGGTTGTAACGGTATGAATTTTTCACGGTATGATAATCGTCTAAAACAATACCACGGTTTGACGGTTTCGCGGTATACGGTATGTTACAAATGTTACAAAATAATAGAACTGTGAAGCAAATTTGACTTTTTCCAAATAATATGTTTTTAGTTACTATAAACAACACCACTTACAATGAACAAATAAAAATAAGAAAATAATAAATAATATGTCAAAGTCCAAATAAAGTCCTAATAAACATGGTGCAAATCCTCAGTAAAAAATAGATATAAATATTTACTATACTATAAATAGTTACATAACGAAACTAGATTCAATATGGAACATCCTTAGGTTTTATGTGCCAGCATAGATATGGTTGTCTATCGATATGGATTTGGATATGGTTGTCTGCAATGCAGACAAACAGCTGCATCTTCATTTGCGTCTTTTGAAAACAGCGAGAGCAGCAGTTCGTCTTTGCTGTGTCACTGTTTTGTCATGTTTCTGTGCTGCTGTGCATGCAAAAGTACTTAGTATGAGAATTATTTCATGAAAAACTTTTTTTTTGCGTTTTATTTAGCCGCGCATAAATGTATGCCTATCTCTCATTCTGTGTTGTTCAAAAAGCTTGGTCCACAAACAAAAGCGAAACCTATGCTTATTGGTTGTGATATAGCGAGTTTGAACCAATCTGGGCATGGAGGAGGGACAATGCATCAATGTATCATGTCTGATTTGTCCGGAGACACAGTGACGAGCGTTTCTTTGTCAAATCAGCGTTGTCAAATGTTGATGACGTAACCGCACTGATTCCGGAGCCTCTAAAAGTCCGCGAATGTTATGTGATACATCACTGGAAAGCTGAGATTCTCTTCTTTATGCCAATCTTTGAATTGTATTAATCGGATCAGCGGATCAAAAGTTATTAAACATTTAAGAGCAATACTTATTTTTAGCCGCGGGCGGCTGTCTCGGTCTTTAATGGTTAAAACCGTTGATATGCAATTGTTCATGGTATGATAATCGTGCACGTTCAAATCGTGGTAAACCGTCATACCGGTATATTGTTACAACCCTAGACTCAACACAGCAACACTTATTTATGAGCGTATAATTCATGTCTGAAGTAATTATAAAGCAGTTGCATGCCTTAGTGGCACCTAAGCCACCTCCGTTTAACTTGATCCCCAATGCGTAAACGCCTGACTCCAAACTCCATCAAAAAATGTTGGAAGTGCATGTGCGGCTCCTCTTGACAGGTTGTCAGGCCGGAATGCACAGGCCCGACGTGACGGCAAAAATTCCTTGCACATTTTCCTTTCCCTGCTCCTTCGGCAATGCTGAAACCCTGTATTATCAACAGTGGCAGCAAAACAAGTTTACTGACCAGACTTCATTTATAATCTGAAGTCTACACATCTTACGCTGACAGCGCGACACACTAAACACATTTACAGTGCTTTAAACCCAGAATATGAGGTGTTCATAGAAGCAGCTGCTGAATAAACAGGCCATTCTGTTGAAACAAGTCTAACTAGTTTTGTACTTGAAGGACACTGGTTGTGTCAGCACTTAACTTCAAGGTTTTTGCTGGTTATTTTTAATAGTTTTAATTTCTGGCTTTAATTTTCACTTGACCGCTCGATGTTGTTTGCACCGTACAGTGAGGTCATAGCAGAAATATAATCTTGCTCAGACCGGCAATGTGACTAGACAGCCTGGCAAACATAAGCAGAGTTTAGTCAGCTTTCTCCATGCTGCCAGCTCGCTGCGCCTCGTTCCGA
This sequence comes from Danio rerio, assembly GCF_052040795.2. Taxonomy (NCBI): domain Eukaryota; kingdom Metazoa; phylum Chordata; class Actinopteri; order Cypriniformes; family Danionidae; genus Danio; species Danio rerio. The sequence continues at coordinate 34,669,957 of NC_141045.1, read as the reverse complement.
AAGCCATTGGGCAGCGTTGTGACAAACATGTCTACACTAGACAAATGAAGGGGGTGATATGCTAAAAAACATCTACACTGTCCAGAGAAGATGCATTTCAACAACTGCAGATAGTCGGGCAGGTTACATCTTTTAATTATAACTATATAACAAGACAAATATATAAAAATGTTTACTTTTTAGATGTGATCTGATTTTTAAAATTAGGGCTGCACGATATTGAAAAAAAATCTGACATTGCGATTTCTTTTTATTCTGTGATGTTCTGTGAATTTCACGAGATGTGCTGAATAACTATAAAGAATTTATCATTTTAGACTGATTGGGATGATTCTATAGGAGAGATAGGGCTGCTCGATTTTGGGAAAAATCATAATCACGATTATTTTGGTCATAATTGAATTCACGATTATTCAAAACGATTACTGTTAAAGTCTTAATTATAAGCGCTCCTAAGAATTTTGTAAAAAATAAATATTTCCCAAATGATGTTTAACAGAGCAAGGAATTTTAACAGTATTTCCTCTTATATTTTTTTTCTTCTGGAGAAAGGCTTTTTTATTTTTATTTTGGCTAGAATAAAAGCAGGTTTAAATATTTTGAAACCCATTTTAAAGGCTATAATATTAGCCCCCTTCAGGAATATATTTTTTGATTGTCTGCAGAAGAAACTACTGTTATACAATGTCTTGCCTAATTACACTAATTAAGCCTTTAAATTGCACTTTAATCTGAATGCATGTATTTTGAAAAAAAAAAAATCTATATTATGTGCTCTCATCATGACAGAGACAAAATAGATCAGTTATTAGAAAAGAGTTATTAAAGCTATTATGTTCAGAAATCTTCTTTCCATTAAACAGAAATTGGGGGAAAAGGGTAGCTAATATTCAGGAGGGCTAATAATTCAGACATCAACTGTATACAAACAGTTATTTTCCACCCTGCAAAGGAAAGAGAAATAAAAACAATAGAATAAAAATATAAAACAAACTGCTTTAAGCATCTCCACTGTAAGAATAAAACTTTAGCTACAAAAGTCCTTCAATCAAGAGCAGAGGCATGTTCTCCATTTGTTGTTTGATTATTAATCATAAAAACAGGCGGCAGAAAGATTATAGCACGCTGTCTCTTTAATAGTTTCTCTTTCGCGTCTCTTTTAATTCTCAACTCGTTAGTTTATTACACAAATTATGCTTGATATGAATAATCACTAAACACCGCGTTGACACCTATTTGACCATTAAAGCGCTCACGTTAAGATTACTTTAGATGTGTGCGCTGACTACGCTCTGCTCGTCTCAGTGTGCTAGTGAGACCGAATGCTGACAGCATGCTTCAATTTTGTGTGCGCGGCACACAGAATCATGCGGTCTTTCGTGCTTTTAAGATCAACACGTGTACAACTGGAAAGGGGGCGGCATATGATGCAATAATCGTTTATCTCGATTAATGATTTTTCATAATCGTTAGAAGGCAAAATCAAAATCGAAATTGGATTTTCGATTAATTGCACAGCCCTAAGGAGAGATAGATTATAGATTCTATAGGATTCTATTGTATAATTGTTTCTTATACAATAAGAAACAATTTACAAGCAATAAAGTTGTAAAAACAAAATTCAATAAAGAAAGATACTAATTAAATAAATAGCGTTTTAGTGCTTTCCAAGGAGTCAAACTGTATTCAAATTAAAGCTGTACGATATTGGAAAAATTTAACGTTGCAATTTTTTTAATTTCGCGATATATAATTCGATATCAATACAATTTCATACAAGTAGGTCAATAATACAAGTTAATGTAGTTAATGAGGGTGTCATTAATACAAACACTTGAATAATCCAATGTCAAATAATACTGCATTGTCTTTGTTTTATAAACCAATTCGATAAAATGAATCGTTATTAATTTATCAGTTACAAATGGTGCAATTTCTTATCCTTGAATACTTTTAAAAACCCTCACACAGTAACTGGCTTCAAAAAAACCCGTGTGAAATGATATAATTCAGAAAAGATATATTGTAATTATAATCCAGACTCAACATGGAGTATAAATCGCAATGTGACTATTCCGAATGATCACATTGCGATAATAATGCTGAAACGGTATATTGTGCAGCCTCAATTCAAGTATACAGTAATTAAATAATCAAATGTAAAATAATATTGCATAGTCTTGGTTTTTATAAACTATTCAATAAAATAGTTTCCAGTTTGTTGAAGTTACAAATGGTGCAATTTCTTATGCCAGAATGCTTATAAAAACCCTCACACAGTCACAGGCTTCAAAAAACACTTGCGAAATGATATACTGTACTTATGATTCAGACTCAACATTGCGTATAAATCGCGATGTGACTATTGCGATTGATCACATTACAATAACGATGCTGAAACGATATATTGTGCAACCCTAGTAAAAAGTGTAGAGTCACTGGTTAATCTTAATATTGTTTGAGAAATTTTTATAGGTAATTTTAATGAAAATCCATCTAATTTTGCATGTAATTTCGTGCGACAAAGAAAAATTTGGCTACATTTTCCAAGTTGGTCACTCCAAAAAAAAAAATCAAGGCATTTTGAAAACTGCCTAGGAGGATGGATAATGCAGTGCAAGGTATAAAGTCAAATAAATTGTATGAATACTTTCTTATTTACTTGCATTGCGTTGTGAATTATAACAGTTTAACTTTATATTAATATAACCCACCACTCCTACTGCAACTAACCCAGTCTGATTCTTTGTACAGGAGTCGGTTGCTCTAACAAGGAGGCAAAAGACTACGGCCTCTGGCATCCGTCGCTAGAGCACCTTTAGAGGTCAGAGGAGGGATGTTACATGCACAGCCCTTCGCTAGCTGGTCTCAGTTACATTCACCTGCATAAACCTCACTCCCATCCCGGACGAGCCCCAACGTGCAACTCACCGGTCCTACTGCACTCAACCCAGTCTGATATGAGATCAAACCTGTGATTCTTTGTATGGGAGTCGGTTGCTCTAACAAGAAGGCAAAAGACAATGGCCTCCATTTCACTAAATTTGTGAAGCATCAAATCTTAAAGTGCTGGTGTCACTTCTTGATCAGAAATTGATCATCGACAAACTAATAATGCACAAAAATAAAGAAATACCTAACAGACACTGACAATCCCAACTACTGTCCAGAAAACAGACGCCAATAATATGAACCAATCCCCAAGTAGCAGGCAAGACAGATATCTTCTGTATCTGCTGAAGGACTTCTTTGGGGGTGAAAAAGGGGAGAAAACGTGACACCAGTGAAGCGCCTCCACTGTATCGAAAAGGCTATAAATAGCTGAAGGCTGCTGACTCTACAGTATTATAAAGAGCCCATAGGTAATGATTAGGGCTCAGGTTTCAGCGAGGGGACACTGTATGGATGGATGGATGCTGTAGTTCATTTCCATTCAATGACCTCTGCAAGTGACATTCACATAAGAAAACCTGCATGTGTGTGGATTACTACACTCTGTGGGAATGTAAATAGCAAGAGGGTGTCGTTAAACACTAGTGCCTGTTCATTAGATACTAAGGTCATGTTTTACATTAGTGTTTCATTAGTAACCTGAACTAAAATGAACAATACATGTGCAGCAGTCATGATCATAGTTTAACATTAATGCATTATTAATATCCACATTCTTGCTTGTTAACTTATTTAATGCACTGCGAGTTCAACTAAGAACTTAATTTCATTAACTAACATTAACAAAGATGAATAAGTAATAAATAATAATAGGAAAAAAATACAGTATTAAATGTTTTGCTCATGTTAGTAATTACATTAACCAACAAAAAACAATTGTAAAGTGTGACAGACACTAATGTGAATTTAATAGATAGTATTTATTAGCTAGATTATATTGCATTATTGATCTATACTATACTAATATTGAATTTCTAAAATGTATGAATTATGACTTCTAAAGAGATTTGCCTCTGAAAAATCAACTATTCAATTTCGACTAGTGTGTCTTAAAGGTTGGAACTATTAGAGTTATTCAATGGAAACTAGTATGCCTTTCTTAAATAACAGTGCCTATATACTGGTACTTAACCATTTTACACTAGTATTATTTATTAGAGATTCAAACCTATTAAATAGATACTAGATTTTGATTGTTTGTTGCATTCTAATTCTTTTTAATTTCTATTTATTTAGGATACTGCTGAAACTGAAATTGTCTTTAATTTTTGCATGTTATAAAATAAATTTGATCTTTTTTTTTTTTTTTTTTTACATCCGAAAAAGCACTTTGAGAGATGTTTTGACAGTTCTGAGCCACCGTACAAGTGAAAAGCTAAATACGGAATACTTTTTTTTTCTTTGGAGAAAAGAAAGGAGAACAAAGTATCGCTGCTTGATCCAACTCTCCTAGTATTGGATGAACACAATATTCCTTTGTTTTTCTTCTTTGGAGAACCGAGAAGAACAAAGTATCACAAACTCTGAAATGTTTTGGCTTTTTTTTGGGATGGATTAATACAAAATTAATTAATTAAATAATACAAATATATTTAATATCGCAGCCTCTTGTGATATGCTAATCGCAACATTTCAAATTGTGATTAATCGCAATAGCCCTAACCTGAAGTGAGCTGGAGGTTATCAGTGGTTATTTTGGGTTCCCAGCTGGTATCAGAGGAAGGCCGGGAAACCTCTGATGAAGACCAGACCACCAGCAACGTCACACTTGTGCCTGAAGGATCACGTCAGGATCACTCACTTCCAGTCATTCTGCTGCCACACGGGTAACTTTAGACCACTCTTAATGGAAACGCATGCTTCAATTCAACAGCGAATAGGAGAGGAGATCTTTACAGATTCACAAAGCAACTCAGATACTACCTAAAACATACAAATAAATAAATTAAAGTGACAATACAACACATGTTTAAATAATTATTTGATAAATGATCAATTAAAACGAATCATCTGCTTAAACCAATTAATTAAAGAAAAACAAACGGATGAATAAACTGATAGAAAGGCTTAATAACAAGAGTATCAGCAGAAAAGCATCCCTTCAGCTTATCAACAGCTATCAGATGAGACGGTGACTATTTAAATCTGGCTTACTGAAACCCACTCCACTAACACCAGAGCATGCTGGGAGTTATCAGAGACGGCCATGAAGCCCACAGAGAAAGATAACAGGCGTCCCGGCACAAAGATACGACCCCCCCAACGAACACACACATTCTCTCATGGTGGACAAAAGCAGTGGGGTCAGTTTGAGAGAGATACGGAAACCACACAGAGCACTAACAAACATCAGACAGCCTGTAATAAACGCACGCATTCGCAAATACGTCATAAGCGCACATAATCAGGACCGATTACATCAGAAACGCTGTTTTAATGAATCCCAAAGAGTGCAAAAATGGCCTCGTTTGGGGAAGCGCAATAATTGTGCATGTACTCCAGTTGTATAAATAGGCACGAGTCTCGGGACGCAACATCCAAAACTGACAGAGGCAGATTTAAATTGGCCAAATGAAAACGTCTATCTAGATTACCTTTTATTTATAAACATACTACAGTGAATTGTTGATTTACTGTGCACAAAGTTTAAAAGTATGAACAATAAAACAAGCGAAATGTACTGAAAAACGTATGCAATATTTTAAAACTGTTTTAAATATTACATTTAAAATATAAATTAAATTTAAATTATTCACAAATATTTAAAAACAATAAATATTTGTTTATAAGTAGTGCCGTGCTCACCACCAAATAAATAAAAAATATTATAAATACAATCAAATATTGTACAAAAATATACTATTATGAAATGTTACAATTTAAAAAGACAAAAACTTAAAATATTAATCTCTAAAAAGCTTTCTATAGAGAAAAAAAAACTAACACAGCAAACAGTAAATGAAAGTCTCTAACACGCTCCCTAAATGAGTCAATAAAATCCTACACCACCGCACAGAATAACTTGTTTTCCCGAAACCAGTCTGACAGCTGACTAGAACGAAACGGAGAGGCGCTGAAATCAGGTATGTCAGGTATGAGGCGTACCTCTGCACTCTCACCACGTCACTATTTACATTACAGCATGTGGCTCACTTCCAGCTGATAGAGAGGTGTGAAATACTACACCAGACTGCAGGAAGCCAAAGCCTCATTAACCCTGCTGTCACCGATGCCCTTTGAACCCTCATCCCGTCAACAAACTGGAGAAGATGCCAGTTTTACACACAAGCATTACTACAGAACACACCCTCATGCAAATAAGACAAACTTAAAGTGCAACCCGGTGTTGTGATGTGCGTCAGCGCTCGCTTGGTTACACAAGTTAGTTTCAGAATAAGAGACATGAGGGTGAAACAACACAAGTTTCTGGCTTGGTTGCTTCAGTATGGAGAGGACTTTTATCAGGGCACTTAGATCTGTTCCAAAGTCAAATTCCAGCACTTTTCGAGCACTTTCCAGGTGCATTTTCAAGCACTTGTTAAAATTTGCCATATTATATCTTTACTACACTGTGTTTTCAATATTTTGTAAATCATTTTGAACTGCATTATGAGATGTTAGTCTTTCTTCTAACAACTTTTACCCTTGAAAGGTTACAAAAGGTGACTTTCATTAACATTTGTAACAGTTTAAAGGGATATATTGTGTGGATTGGTGTTGTATATTACTCTACAAAAGCCTTATAATAAACTGGCAGTACATTTTCTGCCATTTTACAGACATATTTCTTTTATATATATATATATATATATATATATATATATATATATATATATATATATATATATATATATATATATATATATATATATATATATATATATATATAATTATTTTTTAGGGTTTTTTTCACCTTTATTTTGATAGGACAGTAGAGAACTCAGACAGGAAAGCACTGGGAGCAGAGAGAGGGACAGGATCGGCAAAGGACCTCGAGACAGGAATCGAACCCGGGTCGCCACGAGCACACTGGTGCTATATGTCAGCGCGCAGTACCACTAGGCCACAGTCATCACAATTTGTAATATTCAGTATGTATTTAAATAATTATGCTAGGTTCCTTTTCTTGAAAGCTCAGATTTGATTATCATAATTTGTTTTATTTACAGAGTTTAAGGTTTACTGTATCATCATTATTATTGACATCTTAAAGTTTGCTTTGATTGTTCAGTTATTACACTATCATTGCTCACATTTTGTAACACTTTAATTATTAAGTTTGAGTCTCTAGCACTTAGGTTTATTTTATTATAAGACATAAGAGACGAGATATTTATTTTGTTTTTGACCATTAAAAATATTTGCCTTAGTAATATTGCTAAATAAAAATAAAATGAATAAATAACTAAATCCTAATATTCCTAAATAGATTTTCAATTTTTTTTATTAAATAATTAACGATACTAAATGACATTAAATATTATATTGTGATAATTTTGTTTGTTGTATCGCTCAGCGCTAATTTCGCATGTTTGCATATATTGCATAAACTATTATCGGAACAAAATTTTTTTTGTCGATATTTTATGCACCCCAAATTTGGTAAATCACATTTTTTAAAAACTTTAAAAAGATTCACCTCATGTTTGGATGGAAGTTCGTCTTTAGTCATTTGTTTGCAAACATCATGCTTCATTCTCACAGTTTATCGACAAACAAAATACCAGTTCATTGACACTGTTTTGTTCCATTGCACTGTTAAACGCAATATGTTTTCACAAACGAGATGCTTCAATCGTCCATGAGCAAGTTCACATCAGAGAAAAGCTTGGATTTCACTCTAGACGACTGGATGTAGATGAAAGACTTCAGCTTTTCAAGCTTACGGCCAAAGAGCTGAAGGCAGAAAGATCAGTGGACTGAAACCGCAGCCAGAATCATAAACCAGAGGCGCATGGAAACGACAAGATTTACACTCAATACAGTTAACATGATTTCAGAAGCATGCTGCGAATGCACAGCTCTCTTCACATGCGACGCTACACAAAACCACTGAGCGATTTGGCATAGTTTGGGCACATCAGACACTGTGAATCGCTGCTAAGTGCTCTATGCAGGCACGCATGAGTTGCTTCTTTCAAATACACTCAGTCGCAATATAAACTCACTTTAGTGAAATCAGTTGAAGTCTTTGCATTCTGACAGAGCTATTTTTAAATGTGGTGTCTCAGCACATCTATTTCCGGCTGGAGTGAAAATGTAATGATATTTAGCTCGAGGGATAGTGCCGCGGTTCAGTCTCTGTGCTTTAAAATGCTCTGAAATATTAACCGTCATGTAGTGGAGACGGTGAACGGATTTCATAGTCTGCTGAAACTAAAACATTCAATGGAAAGAGTGAAACAGTAAAGCATCCTGTCACACTTTACAATAAGGATGTATTGGTTAATCTATTTACTAAAAGGAACAGACATTGAACAATACATTTATTACAGTATTTGTTCATGTTACTTAACATTAGTTGATGGAAATCAAGATGTTTATTGTTAGTTCATGTTAACTCACGGTGCATTAACTAATGTTAACAAGCATCAATTTGGAGGTTAATAATGCATTAGTAAATGTTGTACTTTGATTAAGAAAGGCAGTACAAGTGATGTTCATGCTTAGTTCATGTTGGTAAATACCAAGGATGCCACAGTTCTCAATATAATATTAAAACGTTTGGTATGACCTCCACAGTTCAATACGCGCTTGTGAATTGCGGTTTTCTCGGTTTTGCGTTTAAATAATTTATGTGCGTTTTATGTCTCCCCGAATTGACTGTGTGTGCCTGTAAGTCCATGAGCTGAGATGAGGAAGCTCCTCCCAGCGAGTAAATATCCAATCACTATGCTGTAAAGTTAGGGGGCGCTTGACCATCCATTCCATCGGCAGTGAAGTGAGGCTGAGGCAACAGTACAAGGAAGCGCTGGCGAAGTGAGGCTACAGTACGAAAAAGTGCTGGCGTCTTTCAAATCTGCGGTGTGAGGACATTTCGATTTTGCCGGTAAGTATAAAAAAATAAATGGTGAACAAAAAATAACTGTGTGCAAGCATTGTTTTACAGGTATAACCATGACTGCACATCTGCAGCGCCATCATCACCCAGCAATATCACTGTCTGAAGGCAGGATAGCAGAGAAGGTAATAAAGTCCTCCAAATAGCAACAATCCCTCGCTGAATCTGTCAAGCAAACATACCCAACTGGTTCTGAGAGACACAAAAAATAACAAAGACAGTGTGGGTGTTTATTGCTAAAGATTTGCAGCCATTTTCGGTGATTGGAGATGCGGACTTTTGTCATCTTATAAAAGCACTCGATCCGCATTACAGACTACAGTCTCGCATTTTTTCAGCACCGAGATAATTAAGATGGCTTATTTATGTTTACTTCAGTACAAATATGTTAATTTGAAAAGGTCAATTTATCTTAATTAACTTCACATGTGTTTTTATTTTCAAAGTGTAGGATTTTATGTGTTCGCCAGTTTGTACATGGGCTACCAGCAGCTGTGAGATTTCAGTGTTAACTTTTTTTTTTATATACAATACACTAGGCACTAGTGTAATTTTCTTAGCTTTTAAGTAAAACAAAATAAGTATTGCAATAAATCTTTTTATCTCTCTTAAACTTCTACTGTTCCTATTGCCTATAGAATAAAAAAAGAACACGTGTCAAGCCATGAGAACCGAACCGAAAACAGTGTTAAAAAACCGAGGTATGTATTGAGCTGTGGGCTAATTGTATTGTTGCATCCCTAATAAATACATTAACTAGCATTAACTAATGACACCTTAAGTGTGACCAATCATAAAGAGTAAAAATGCAGCAACAGACTGGGAAATGCATCAGGTCTGATTGGATTGTACATTTGAATTGATTAAAAATGATGAAAGGATATAAGCATCTACACTATAAAAAATATCGGGTTATTTCAACTCAATTCTGGGTGTAATAGGGACTAACCCAACTGCCGAGTTAATTTTCTAAAATAAATCAATAGGACCACATTTAACCCAATGTTTGGCTTAGTCCGTATTTTACCCAATTTAGGTATAAATGACCCCACATTTCGTAGTGTGTAAACGCAGCTTGTGGCATGATGAAATTCGGTCCACATTTCTCTGGATGGTTAGTTTATTTAAAAGAAACAAGTATGTATCAACAGTTGACAACACAACTATAAGCTACAAAGAAAGATATTGGGGTAATTAAATCCCCCCTTATTCTGCTTGTTTGTTTTATTAGAAACAATTAGACTAATCATGATTTTTTTTTAACAGTCCTATTTTAAGAAAAAAAAAAAGCTTTTACTTTCCAGGATACACATCTAGTCAATATCTGTAGTAAAGATTACTAAAAAGACAATAAAATTAACTTAACATTTACCGAAACAACAGAACCAAAGCAATTAAAGACAGCTGATTTCCTAAAGTATATCAATACACGGTTTATATTGCTACACAAGAACACTCTGCATTGTTAGCTTTATGTGGAGCTGTGATATTTCACACATTACATTCATCCAAGGTCAAAAAGAGCTTACATTATTTCCACAACACACTGCAGCTTCAGCTCTTTCGGACAGTGTCCAAAATGGTTGGTTCAAGGATCAGGTCTCTCTAAATCCCGCCTTTCTAAGAGTTTACTCTGCTTTAATTTGCCAAGTGTTTCAATATGTTTACATGTGTGATATGTGATCCATGATGGCGTGTCATTTCTGTCTCTACACAGATTATGTGTTTACATTTGTTGTTTCTCTTTACAGTACATCAAATTTGGTGGAATTCCCATACCACCCCATTCAGGCACTTTTCATGCATTTTGTAACTTAAACTTGAAAAGTTATGATGGGATGTAAGAAGAAATAGAAAAAGAAGGTGGTTAAAACATAAGCGTGCACGTTAGCTCAGCCTCAAGCAGCAGAGTTTGTTTTGATTTTCAACAATGGTCAGATTCTGGTACTTGATTATGTCCTAACAAGCAACGCTACAAGATTCCAGGAAGGCAGTCTGCACCAAAACCGATGCGATATGACAGAAACATTTCAACACCCATCACTGCGCTCTCAACAAAATTGCAAAGTCTTTTCATGTAATTAAAACATATTTAATATTATTAATAGGCTACTGAGTGACTGATGATGTTGGTTTGACTGAATCACATTTCTGACTTTCATTTTCAATTCGTCTGCTAGTTGAGATCTAAGGTGAACTCCTGCTGCTTTCAGTCTCGCAGAATGGTATTTAAACTCACATTGGTGACATATAACACTGAAAGCACATTATCAGTACCTGAGGTGAGTCTTCGAGTTAGGGTGTGAATTTTTGGATCAGTGAAGACGTGTACTTCTCAGTGTGTGGACTGAGTTATTGACTTTTGCAATGTTCATTCAGCAAAAAGCCTGTATGAACTAGTCTATGCATGTTGTAACAATCGCTGATGAAGATATATATTTAGGTAGAGCTGCACAATTAATCAAAAAAAGGTCTCAATCTCGATTCAACCCCCTAGACCAGGGGTGTCAAACTCAATTCCTGGAGGGCCGAAGCCCTGCACAGTTTAGTTCCAACCCTGCTCCAACACACTTTCAAACAAGCCTGAAGGACTCAATTAGTTTGATCAGGTGTGTTTAATTAGAGTTGGAACTAAACTGTGCAGGGCTGCGGCCCTTTTGGAACTGAGTTTGACACCTGTGCCCTCGACGATATTAATTCAGCATAATCCTGCCAATCATTTTTTAAGTTCTGGAGAGAAGAAAAGGCTGGTCTTCACATTGTTTTACATTCGTTGTTCAGCATCGTGAACACCAATGGTGTTAAAAGAGTCACATCCTGTATTAATAAGGTATAATTCACCCAAAGATGCCATTTCTTTCTTCATGTAATGATGTATTCGCGGCCGCGATATCACACGTGACGTAAGCCGCTGACCATGAGCTGTTACCACAGAGAGGGCGGGTGCGCGCCTGTGAATGGAGTCTACTTTAGTGAACAGAACCTGCATAGGCTGTGAATAACAGGTAATGAAGTTGTATATAACGTTCAGTTTGTGAAACAGAGTGATTGTTTGAGAGCCGCGTGGGAAGTATGAACCGCACTTAGCAGTGAAAATGAAACTGAAAGCGTGCACAACATTTAAATAATCATATGGCATTATAGAGTTATGATTAGACAAGCATTTGATATGCTTTTTTCTTTCTTAGCGAACAGTGTTGTGCATGAGAATAAACAGTAGACCTTCATTTCAATATAGTTTTTTACCATAAGTTTGAGAAATACTAATAATAGCCCACTCATATTAACCTTTAAATTACATTTACAAAATCATGAGAAATCATGATCTTTATTTTAAGCAAATAATAAATTGCTAGGTGTATATTTGTGAATATTTGCACTGCAAAACAACACATGAAATGGCACAAATACTGCTGAGGAGTTGAGGAAAGACACGGTCAATCTAAAAAAAAGCTAACTTTACTAGTCACCAACTGACTGTACGCTACTAGTCACCAACTGCTAAATTATACTATATATAATATATAAAAACCTTAAGAGGCACTTTAAATGAAATATTCATGCCATGGGATGCTATTTATTTGTGGTAAAGGAATGCAAAGGCAAGGCATTTTATCTCTATTCTGCCAAAGACAAGCATGATTTATTCATCAAACCACTATTTTGAACTTAAGCTATTATTCTCAATCGGTTTTTCCCCATTTACAACCTCATTGTATTACTAAACACAATGCTAATGCGTTTCCTGCACATGACTGTTAAACATTCATTCAAAAATGGCATTCTTACAGACTTGCATGCAGAAGTTTTGGGTCAGCGTCCAACCCACAAACACAAAATAATCCCCTGATCCACGAGAGAGAGAGAGAATACATGTCCAAGTTTCACAGAAAAGCAGGTCACCTGACACAGAAAAGAGAGAGAGAGAGAGAGAGAGAGAGAGAGAGAGAGAGAGAGAGAGAGAGATCTGGCCTGTATCACTGACCTTGATCCTTTCAATCTCACGTATCAGATTCATCATTACAGGGGACAACTGGGGACACACACTCGAGCTAAACACTGTCTAACACACTTCGCTAGACCAACTATCTCAAATTAAACCACTGAACATTTAATTGGTTATTTTGAGATTAGTCAAATTAACACCGCTTTCCGGTTGACCAACTAACAGAAAGAAGCTTCAAGATCTGTATGTTTATGATGAACTTTAATACATCTTGTAATAGTAACTAAACACATTTTAAAAGGGCGGTCCTGTCTATCATTTATAATTCAGATAAATCTAGCTTCAGTAAATATGTAAAGCTTAAGTTTGTAATTTTTGTCAAACACCAGAGGTTTTGGTTTTGGGATCTGTGCTGAACTGACCAATAGCAGAAAACGGGAGTGTTTGGGAAAATTGATAGAGCCATTCAATCCGTATCCTTGGCCAAGCTCTGTTTTCGCCCACAGTCGCTGTGAAGGACAGCATTCTCGCATTCCTTTACAAGATTAAACAATCGGGTGAAGGCTGCTGGAGACAGAATCACCATGCCAACTCCCAAACTCACACTGTAGCTAAAGGACTTACCATGAAAACACTTCTACTGACGAACAAACAGCAGCTAAATAAATACTGTACTGGAGACATCTTCCTCTTTTACACAATATGAGCTATCCAGAAGCTTCCAGAGATATACAGTTGAAGTCAGAATGATTAGCCCCCTTTTTATTTTTTATATTTCTTTATAAATATTTGCCAAATGATGTTGAACAGAGCAAGGAAATTTTCACAGTATGTCTGATAATATTTTTTCTTCTGGAGAAAGTCTTATTTGTTTCATTTTGGCTAGAATAAAAGCAGTTTTTAATTTTTTAAAAGCCATTTTAAGGTCAAAATGATTAGCCCCTTTAAGCTGTTTTCTTTTTTTGGATAGTCTACAAAACAAACCATCATTATACAATAACTTGCCTAATTACCCTAACCTGCCTAGTTAAGCTAATTAACCTAGTTAAACCTTTAAATGTCACTTTAATCTGTATAGGAGTGTCTTGAAAAATATCTAGTCAAATATTGTTTACTGTCATCATGGCAAAGATAAAATAAATCAGTTATTAGAGATGAGTTATTAAAACTATTATGTTTAGAAATGTGCTAAAAAAATCTTCTCTCTGTTAAACAAAAATTGGGGGAAAAAAAATAAACTGGGGCTAATAATTCAAGGAGGCTAATAATTCTGACTTCAACTGTAAACGAGACAAACAAAACATTTGACATGCATTTTTGTTAACATTCTGTTCACATTTTTAAAATTTGCACTAAAATGATAATACAAACTTTTACATATGTATAAAAAAATTTTAAACAGTTTTTACATTTACTGTATACAAGGAAACAGGAAAAAAAATTCCGGGAAAATAAGGGAAAAGCTAAATAAAAAAGGGGAAAAAATTATAAATCGAGCTGTTTCTGTAAGGCTTCAGTTTCTGCTTTGTTGTTAAAGTACCATGTTACTTGGCATAAGACCGTTTTCAAGGTATACCGCGATTTGAAAAAGTTTTTAGCTATACCGTTCCTATGGTATATGTAATATTTTTTTATTTACGTTTTTTTGTTTGTCTTTTTGTTAGTAAAGATATCCAAATATGCGGTTTTAAATTGTAAAGAAATCTTTGTTTTTAAAACGAAGAGTGCAGAAGTAAATTATGTTTTAAACATGTTTACTGCAAACTAAAGTATTACAAATGCTTTTCATAATAAAATATATTGTGTTCAAAGGGGGAAAAAAACTTTACAAAGACAGTTAAAAAGAACTTAATTTAGAGTAGTAATCACAATACTGTACAACCATGATATATTCATCCAAGGTTATCATACGGTCAGAATCTTATACCGGCCCATGTCTACATGTTACATACAAATTCTTAGGTTATTTTAAGGGAAATTCTCATCAACATGCATATTTGACATGAAAATCATTCATGTCACCCTTAGAAAATCAATTATAATCAATCTGTTTTGTGTAAAATTATTTTTAAAAAGGAAACCAATTATTAAATGCACATACTAAGCGAAAAATGTTGTGTGATGAAAGATGAAACTTAATACTAAATGAAAATTATTTAATTAAGTTGAATTCCATAGGACTTTTAAAAAAGAATATTGATATTATTGAAGTTAGGGCTGGGCAAAAATCTAAATTCAGAAACTATAATTGATAAAAAAAAATTTCCAGGTCAATTTTTTCAATTATTTTCCCTATCATGTGTGGAGTCACGTGACCCCGCTCAGCTGGTTTCTTCTTCTTCTACTTCTTCATTGAGCACACGCATATGGTATCTTCGTATACCCATGCACCTCTCAAAGAAAATTTAACTACACATCACAACGTCGCATAGTGCAAGCTCTGTGATTGGTTGATTTGGTAGAGATGACGAGTGTGGGTAGTACAGAGAGCCACGGGAGAGCAGCGAGCCCATTGGAGTGAGCGTTTTACAAGTGTCGAGTCTCGTGGAGTAGCTCCATATGGAATCTTTTGTTTTATGCTTATCTTATGATTAAAGCCGATTCACGGCTCCAAATTAGCTAGTTTTAGCTACTTGTACATTAAGGTAGCATTCAGAAGAAACAAAACCCCAGCAAAGAAACACAGAGGAACATAAAAACCCACTGCTAACAGAAGTAAAAATGCACGGGATTTATCCAAAAATTTAAATAAATAAATAATCGTTCATTAATCGTAGGAGAGTTCAAATGTTCAATTAATCGAGATTTTGGCCAAAATTTTAGTCCAGAATTACCCAGCCGTAATTATAATTACTAATAAATCAAAATAAGTAATATTATAATAGATTGATCTGTCAAAACAAGTTATACATTTCGAAAATAATTCATCAAAATTTTTAATAAATCCAAAACGATTAAACATAATAAAAAAACGCTTTTCAAAGACATCAGTAAAACAAATATTTATAACAAAGTTTCTAAATATATCTATGCATATTTGTAGAATTTGACCTCATAAGACACTACTAATCCTGACCATTTTCAGTCACAAGTAAAATGACAAAGAAGAAGATATTGAGAGAACAAAAAATAAACAAGCAAAGCAACTGTATACATTAAACTAAGATCAAAATCACTGGCTTCAATTATTATAATGATCAAAGGAAGTGGGTTTATCATCCTAAAAACAGATTTGATCTAAAGCAGAAACTAGTTGCCTAGCATCCGGCCAGTTATCCTGAATGACCTGGGAAAAAAAAAAAAAGTCAGTGCCCAGGCTTCAGTGTGCCAAACCGCATTACCCTAACAAGTCTACATCTAAAGCATAATTTGAGTTGTAATGTAGGGCGGGAGACTTGGGCGGGAGCAAGGCACAAACAAAAATCCTCCATTTAGGCTAGACGGGAAATCGTGTTGTGGTGCTGCCTTTGATCCCATGAAGAGATTAAACCAACAGGATTACGGAGACTTGACCAGTGAAACCACCGGCCCAAAGTCCAAGGCCATGAGAGGGAGACGTTTGACCAAACCATGCAAGCTGCAGCACAATCCCATCACCCCGAGTCTGTTATGAACATATACAAGTGCTCTTTTAATAACTTAGTACTGTACAAACAAGTCTTACAACCACGGTCAAAAATTAACATAGCAAATATGCAGAAAAATCGCCTGAGGTGGGGGAACAATGGACTTGGCCTGTTAGCAAGTTTAAAATGACAACAATGTAATAAAAGCCACTTGAAATTAAAATAAAGTGTTTTAGTTGTTAGTTTGAAGATGGTGTGCTCCAAATCAGTGACAAAATTCACATTTAGAAGATGAATAAACCTACATACAAAGCTTGCAGCTTGTCACTTCCGCCTAAATGGATCAACCAGTACATTGGATCAATAACCAGTGCAGTTTTCAAAACTAGTAGGAAACATTTTGGGCCACGGCTGTTAGTGCCAACCTGACATTGGCAGGTAGAGAGAGGTCAATATTGCACAGGCCAATTAATCTGCCAATATTTTTTCTTTTTTATATTAATATCATTTGCCAGTAACTGCTGATCAGCCATTTAGCAGAAATGGTCATTCCACAAAGTGACAGTTCCAAAATCAATATTATTAGAATAAAACTATCAGGACTGAATATATAAGTCATTAATCTAGTGTGTGAGTGTGTGTGTGTCAGACAAGCATTTGGTGTCTCCAGAAAGTGTCTGTAAAGTTTCAGCTCAAAATACCCATCAGATAATTTATTACAGCCTCCAGAATTTGCCCATTTTGCTGTCTAAATACATCGCAGCTGTTTTCGTAGTCTTAAATCCGAATGAGCTGCTTCTCCCCGGTCACCGTTCCCACGTGCATGTCTGCTTCTCAACATGCGTGACGCCAGATAAACAGCAGTCAGTGATAGAGACAGACGGATGAAGCTGAAATACAGCGTATTAGTCAAAAATAAAAAGTTTATTTGATGTATTTGTGATTGAGTTTATTTAGGCCTTTCTGAGCGGTAAAAGTTATTATTTTTAAAGTTATTATTATTAAGAGTTATTATTTTAATCCCAGTATTTTAGAGAGTATTTTAATCCCAGTTTATTTACAAAAAATGTTCTGTGGACATGTGTATAAATGTTATTATAGAAACATTGTGTCTGTAAATAATTAAAATCACTGGGATTGGGGTCCTATCTTAAAGTCAGGAAATTCTATTAAAAAAAAAAAAAAAAAGGTGCCCTTTAAATAAAACTTGTCATCATTTACTCATACTTGAGCAACTTTAAATTCAATAGACCAGGGGTGCCCAATCCTGTTCCTGGAGATCTACCTTCCTGCAGGTTTCAGTTGGTACCCATATCAAACACACCTGCCTGTAATTATCAAGTGGTGTTCAGGTCCTAATTAATTGGTTCAGGTGTGTTTGAAATGGGTAGCAACTGAAATCTGCAGGAAGGTGGCTCTCCAGGAACAGGATTGAGCACCCCTGCATTAGACTATCAATTATCATCGAAACACAAATGAATATTATTAACGAAATATGAAAGATTGTTTTCTTGCAAAAACTATTCATTTGTTGACGCTTCATTCGTAAAGGGATCAAAAAATAAATCCAAATGATACAAGTCATCATTTCAGTAGCGACACAATGACTTTAAATAACGAAAAGGTATAATTTGGGGTTTTATTAACATAAAAAATATCTTCATTTGTGTTCTGGCGATTACATAATTTCGTAAGGCATTGGAATGACATGTAAATTTCATTTTGTAATGAACTCACCCTTTAACACACACACAGATGCGCTAACTACTAATAGATTTTGTGTAGGGAAAAAACTAAACAAAAAATAAATCCTGCTTACTCTACCATATACATATTACTAGATATCAACATTAATGAACAACCAATTATATAAAAATATCCTATTATAACTCCTGATGTGGATTATGAAAACAACTGAAGTACTAAATCATGCTCTGTGGGCTGATCCGGTCAAACAGGTTAATGGTACTCGGCTTAACCAAACATTACTGGCAACCATGGCTATGACTGATGACGAGGAAGAAGGGCAGGTGAGTGACATTCCTGAGATGGTTACACCTGTTGTGGGCGGGGCTTCAACAGGTGTCAATGAAAAACCCCGCCTAACAGAAACTGCACCAAAGATATTTACATTTCCTGACCTAAAGTTTATATGGCATCTAAATGAAAACTGACAAAGTTAAAATAAAACAAACAAACAAACACACTTTCATATGTAGCTGAGGAGTTTGATGTTTTTGCTTTTAGGCATCAGCTGTCTGTTTACAACGGGACGCTTCCAAACAATCACTTTTAAACATCTGTGGATGTCGCATATACAAACTTGAGAGTTAGAAATAATTGGGAAATTTTACATAACGCATTTAATAACAGATTAGGGAGATTTTATATAAGCGTTGACGTATTTCCAGATCACCTACGTTATTCTTCGTTGCACTGGTTTGTCAGCTTTTTGTTCCAAAACGTAGATGACAGTCACAATTCGCATTGCAACATCCAAACCCTTCTGAACAGTACATATAAACATTTTAAAACCAGCATACTTTGGAAAGCACTTCAGCTTAGCACCAACCAAACCGCATGTTTTAGCCGCTACCACTAAAACAAACGCGACACATCTAAAACCAAAACGCCAAACAAAACAAATACAGTCTTGACAGTGTAAATAGAAAGCTTAGATATAAAACTAAATTGTTAGGCGTTGAATTAAAGCTGTAAAACTACCGCACATATCGACTAGCGTTAGCGTGTTAGCATAAGTTGAGGAATCACCGTTAGCTGCGGCTAAACGCGCACGCACATTTATGACCTCGGGCATCGATAGCACACATTTTAAGCTCTGCTTTAATTCCATCTCACATTTTTACATCTGACAACTGCAGACAATGCGTCTGAGATGTGTATAAATTAGCACAAACCTTATTAGAGGCAGCCCGGGCAGACATTTTGTTCCTTTAGCTGCTCGCGCCGAGGCAAGTTGAGGCTAAATGTTGTCGCCTCCAAGAAATCAACAAAACACAGGGATGTCGGGGCTATAACCCAGCGAATGTAAAATCCACGTCTTTCTTCGCCTCTGTCAGGCTAAAGTGTGTCGTGGTCTCTTATAAAGATGAACAGCAACATGTCAGATGAGCGTAAAGTTCGCCATGTACCGCCAGTGGTCTCCTCTTATTGCTGATGAAGCGGATACATCTCGCCAAATCTCTGAATGCGACGCGTCGGATTCGGCTGTACTGAAGGCAGTCCTGATGCTTAATATCCGATCGGAGGTGTGTTGGTCCACCTGCAGGGAGGCAGAGGGCGGGATGTCGTGTTCAGACTCTCTGCAATGGCAGGAGAATGAGGAGACTCTGCTCTCTTTCCCTCAGCAGTGTCATGTCTGTTTGCCTGGACATTTCCATTGCATCTCTCCAGGGGTGGGAACACGAGAGA